>NW_025776827.1:0-23743 GCF_021130785.1 Homalodisca vitripennis | reverse complement strand
ACAAATACCGAGTACCGAGTATATATTTGGGGACTTTTGTCAGATATAGTTAAACTCTGGGCCCCACTAGCCCATTTTTCGTCTATCAGATTCCAATTACCCAACCATTTTAGCCTTCTCTAACACTATCACACCATAACCTTAGGTTGGGTTCGTATTTGATTGTATACAAAACTGTAGCGCCTATGGATGTGGTCAAATATTTTTGTGAATTCTGAAAGTACTAATCCGTTGTATAAATAATGCACCCACGCCTCAGTGCTTAGTAGAACAAAGCTGTTAGCTGTGTTTACTATTACAAATAGATAGTTCTACAAAGTAGTGATTCGTTTATTAATGTATATGACGTGCTATAATTAAATTTAGAGCAGTCTAAGTTCAAAAAGCATCGATAAAAAATTTAGTTTTAAAGACAATGAAATAAAAATATTAAATGTCATAAATAAATAAGGATTGAACATATTAACTAAACTATTGCATTTTTTATAGTATTTTCAACACTAAATGAAAACTTTTGAGTTTAGCTGTTGTGGTGTAATTTTTAGTGCTTAATAAAATATAAAATGTTATAAAATGTCATAAAACGCTACTTGTTATTTTAACTATTTATGCCCTTAGAATAGGTAAGAGTAACTGACTCATACGCTTAAACAATATATGGTCCATCACTGTGGAGTGCACTTAGAGTTGATGAAAACGTCATGTGACGTGGTCCCTCGACTGTGTCCAAAATACTCGTGTATCTACAGCTCTCGCTGTCAACCATCGTTAATATTCTGTTTACATCTGCCAACCTTCTGTGACCTCTGTAGCATTGTTGACTGTCAGCTTGGGATATGAGACTGCTCATAGTAAGTTATTTAAGCAAGTTGAGTTTTAGGCTAAATGTTTTTTTCGAACAGCAAGGAACATAATGTTAATCTCTATGTATTTTGATATACAAATATGCACAAAATACCTAATAGAGGTAATGAATAATACATATTTTGTATAATATAACCATTAATACTGTGCTGAAAAATGTTCATTTACACGTAATTATATTTAGAAGTTAATACTAGATTACTGGTATCTTCGTTTACACTTCACTGCCTCAAATTTCAATTTAATATATCAGACAATTTACTTTGACGATTCAAAAGATTTTATTTCTTACAGTGTTTTCTTTTTCAAATATCAACCACTAATGCCATTTGTTCGGTATGTAACAAAAATCCGATATACCAAATAACGGGGGTAACACTAGATTAAAATTGCCAAGACTTGACATTGAGATGTCTGTTCTTCTTAATGTTTTCCAAAAGTCACAAACGAGACAGTTGTATATACATAACGTTGAAAACTTTGTCATATAATACCCTTGTTTGTAACCATTTATAAGTTTTGTCAGCTGTTGGCACAAGATGACGTGAGCTCAATTATCAACTCGTCTCTTCTATTATACATCCCTTTAGTATCTAATCTTCAAACTCTAAAAAACCACATTTAAGATTTATTTTACAATGTCTCCGAATAAAAACTATAAAAAGTTTCTTACGTTAATGAAAGTAACTCATTTTGATTTTTCAAATTTAATACTAATAACATGAAAAAAGTAAGACAGGTACAAAATTTTCTCAAAATCGAGTTGAAACGTTACAAAATTTAAAATAAATATAGTTTAACTTTATATAAAATTAAACAAATTTACAAAAATGTGTTATATTTATTGCATACTTACTTAAATTTAGTGATAACTTCACGCATTATATAAAAAAACAAAAGTAAGAAAAATATAATATAAGTTTCTGAAATGGTAAGGTATTATTTTTTTCTATTTCAACACCTTAAGTTATAAGGTTGGGCATGCACAGATTACTAATAAACTAATTTATATGTGGCTATGTGTCACACATGATACAGTTGACTATAAAACTAGTATTAAATAGAAAAATAACAAAAACCAATGTGATAAATACCCCAAAATAATGTGTATTTCAGTTCCTTAAAAAATATAATTTGACAAAATAATTAAAAATATTGTGTTATATATAACTGAAGAAACGATCCTCTACAGTTAAATATCTCAACATTCACAATGTAATGTTCGAAAATGTTTTAAAATAATCTTTCTTTTTAATACTTTTCAAACATGTTATAGAAGTAAACTGTTTTATAACTATATAAATACAAAAATGTAATAACTGCTATGTATATGTTGCTGGATAAAAGAATAGAAATTTTTATCAATAACGAAGCAGAAGTGTGGATGTTATGAATTAATGTAGGTAATTTAATGTCGTATGTATACAAAATAACTCGTGATTTAGTTCATGTAAAATCACCATACTTAAAATAAAATTTTACCTCATCATTTTAGATTTCTTGAAAATGTTTAAAATAAAAATACCAAACTTTAAATTTTCATTTCAAACCGTATCAGAAATAAAACATTATAAAATTTTTAAAAATTTCAAAATATACACGCGAAAAGAGGGTTTTAATTAGTCCAGGAGCACACCTCATTTTGACCTAGAGATATTGGAGGGGTGTCACTCTTTAGCATCATAAAACCTGTAATTCTTTAGTCCAGTGTTGATAATTAATTTTGTTTTTGCTTTTTATTAAGTGCATGTTTTAGACATGCCATAACGCTCTGGTATAGTTTTCATTGTAACCTAGTTTGGACTTATTTGTTACGTTAGTTATTTTTCCTGAAGAAGATATCAGATTGCAGATTTCAAAAAGTATTTTTAATGATATTTTTTTATCACTTTCCGAGAAACTCCTGTTTCCTTCATTACAAATCACTTGGACATCAGTACATCTCGTCACTATAAATGTGTAACTAATAACTTTTCAAATATTCCATTTCGTTCAGCATATCCTAATAATTAGCACGCAGTTTTACACAAGGTGAAAATAAGTTGTTTGAAACTTACTTATAATGCAGCACGTTAGGTCCGACATAACCTTTGTAAAACTCTAAAGTTGCTCCTCATAATGGTTAAGGGGATAACTTCGTTTTAGAGAAGTTCGTGGTATTGTGTGACTATACTCTCTTTATTTAGGCAATTTTCTTATGACCTTTACAATAAAATATTATATTGAATATTACCTATATTATAGTAACTAACAATTATTATGATTATCAGCACAATTTTTTTAGCATAACATTTCGTACCATATTTTATATGAATACCATAGGTTACAGCATTTATTTCTCATTAGAATATGAGTAAGTGGTATGAAGATTCTACACGTGAATGTAGGTTACGTATATTAGTATATTATATAAAGTGAATAAGTTGATACATGTGTTATTTATATTGCCAGAAATTGAAATAGATAATTAATATGAAGAACACAGAAAAATAAAAATAGAACAAAAAAGGGTTTATGTACAGAATATGTTATTCCGTTGTTGGCAGAAAACTCACGTTTTACGGCCAGCAGTTGTTTTCAGATATTACTCATTTGTTTTATAAGAAAAGCCTCGCTGAGTCTGTGTTGAATATATATTTGTTCAAAATGCTATTTAACTGGAAATCTTGTGAGTATTTTCAAATATTATTCGATGTATATTTATGTATTATTCGATGTAACTTTTGCGGGTTATGAGAACCTCAAGTAAAACTTATTCAAGGGTTGTAAGACTACACCATGCAAAAGCTGCAGCGATGTTGAAGGAAGGGCAACATGTCTGTTTTCATGGTAACGTAAATTCACCATTTCCATTAACCAAGGTTTAAATGAATGTAAGCAAACAGCATACATTCAGATAAACGCAATTAGTGGATAAAAAAAAAACATATAGTAGCAATACGAATATTTTATTTAAAAACATTTTGGGGGTTTCTTGGTAATCGGTAAATATAGAGCATTCATAAAATTACTATAGAATTATAGGTAGTTAAATGCAAAATAATACTAAATTCTACCACATATTTGAGTATTTCTCAGGAAAGCGTAAAAAAATATGTCAGGAATGGCTTCACTAACATCTTGAGAAATGGAAGATCTTGAAGATGAGTTACTCAACACTATTTTGTAGTTGGAGCGTTTACTTAATATCTTTGTAGTTCAGTTGACTTGAACATTATTGTTGACCTATGACTATAGAATTAACGAATAATTAATAATGAAGAATAATGATTTATCCCTTCAAAAAAGTACAAAAACATCATAAAAATAAAATCTTAGTAATAGCCTAATCACATATCCAGTAGTGTGATTAGGTTTAACAAAATAAAATAAAAATTAAAACAGTACTTTTTGAGTTCAGTTACATTAAATTATATGCTGGCCACTCTCCTAGGTGCCTAAAACTACAAATGAACTAAAAATAAGAATACAAAAAAATATTACCAATATAAAGTTAATTCTATCTACTTTCTCATATCAAGTCAGAATAAAAATTATCTATTATTAACAATAAAAAACAACATAACAATTAGTATCCTCTTTATACAATTCGAATTAAAAAAAAGCTAACAAATTAAAAAAAAAAAACCAGCATACATAGTACATTAAAAACAAATCAACATTATAAACATGTAAATGACTTCTGGCATAGAAAGATCAATGCGCTATCTAAGCACATTCACAATTACACAATGCATGTACATGCATTCTATAACACACACAGTACATTATACATCTATACAAAAACCATTTACAAACAATTGCTACATGAAACCAAATTAATTGCTATGTGAAATAAACAGTAACTTTTAACTTTAGCTAATGACTCTATTAAAAAAATCTAACATCATATTCTAAATTATCAGTCAAATAACTATTGCTGAAAAAGTATAATTTATCTATAGATCTAATATCAATAGTTAATTTATTAATGAATTTAGGACCTACGTACTGAAAGCATAGTCTAATTATTTCCTTTTTTACTTTTAGTGGACCATAAAGTAATTAGCTGCCGATAAATATCCTCTAATATAATGTCGAGTGTCAAGTCAAATCAAACACATAGATCTTCTCCAATTCCTTCTTTTAATATTGCATTATAAAAGCTTGGATTCATCATTTTCTGATTAATTTGTATTATTAGTATTTGGTTGGATAAAGAGGACTGTTATGTAGTTCTTAGACTACATTGATGATTTTGTTTTACTTATCGGTTGTATTATGCAATGGAAATAAAATATTAGAAGGGTACTGAATTCCGATTAAACATTTTTACCACAATTTTAAAGATCGTAGATTCTGCAATTTAAAATACCGTCGTGCATATACACCTACAACATTTAAGACATGGTGGAAGGGTGAAGGGATCACTTAGCCACGTGGTTCAAGCGTTGCTGGTAGAGCCGACCAAGTGGTGACAAATGATCAATACAAGCGGCAATGCTGGACACAGGCTAGTGAAAAACGTATTTACTTTTATTTTGAAGATTAAACAAAACCTGGTATGTTTTCTCACTAACTAATCCAATTAATCTTTGCGATAGTCTTAGCTAACCGAAAGTTTACCTTTCTATTGCTGTACGCAAACAAATCTATGTATCCTTTTATGTGCAAATTTAACACATGTTATGGGCTTTAAACCTTATCCAATATTTAATATACTTTAATAAAAATATCTTATTCTTTAATAAATTGTAATTTACGTTACTGAAGATCGTTATCATCTACTTTGAGATGGTCAAAGTATGTTTTGTATCTATGTGGGGGGGGGGGATTTGGTAACTCAATGTTATACACGGGAAGAACTTGGCAAGTCAGAGAAACTATTCTTTGTAATAATAGCTAGCCTGCTACACTTGACCTGTCAATTAAAAAAATTGTTGTTTTCTTGTTTATAGGCTATGTTTTAGTCTCTGTTTCACGCCCTGTTCTTTTTATAGGCCATTTTCGAAGTTTTTTTTTCACACACGCTGTTAATTATAGTATTTAGTTGTTGGATTATGATTTGTGAGTTAAAGTGAAGTATTTTAAAATAGAATTCCAAGTGATCGTGAGGTTTTTGTGTTAGTTTAGTGAGGATTATTCTGTAAAGGACGTAACATTTAGTAAGAAAAGAAAGATGTTTGGAAGCACTGAAGCCGTTTCGGGGGCCAGAAGCTAAGGCCTACTTTGACAGCCTACCTCAAAAAAACTTGAAGATGAACAAATTGTACAGTTTCATATTCTGACACAGACATTTCAATGTTATGATTAATTCACTATTAATTTCTATTTAAAATAGTAAAAAAATAGAATAGCTTTATAATTTACAATCCAATACTAAAGTGGAAAAAACCAATTAATGGGGAAAAAAGTCCAGGGAATGATTTTTTATATATTATATAATTTCAACATACCTTCTATTACAACTATACTTGATATAAGCAGATAATAAATAAAGCTATTAAATAAAGATCATTATTGATTTTTTTAAGTTAAAATGATCTACCGCAATTTACCGAAGTGTGATTTACCAAGTTTTTCTCCTGTAGTCTTCATATCACAATACACACTAAAATTACATTATGAACATTGCAAAAATTATAATACACACTACTTCGTTCATGTGAATACAATTTTTATTCATTTTGGTATTTACACACCCATTCTAGAGTTTCGTCACTGAATAGTGTTTTTTATTACTGTACGTTTTTAGATTTGAGTGTTTATGTATTAATTTTTGAGAAAGAAAAGAATCATATATACATTTATAAAGTTATTATTAACCTTTATTTGTTTAAATATAATTTAGTCTCGTAGAGTGTCGCTACATTGTACTGGCAGTTTCAGTACCAACATTCAAACTTGCAGAGATCACAATGTCTTAGGACCTAATTTGTACCAAACAACTCGCCAGCGCTCCATTAGTTTCACTGAAAAGTGTAGTAGATGATCCAAAATCTAAGAAAGAATAGATTAAGAAGCAGCATTGTGACCTACTCCGTTCTTACCTGTAAACATGTACAAACATAGCAGCTTTACTCAACTATGGGTTTTAAGATAACTAGAAACTCATAAACATGATAGAGTACCAGGACAACATCAGTAAAGAGGATAACACTTTTTGTTTCAATTAGTTTTTAACAAAATAACTGCGAATAAACAGTCTTCTAGGCTTAAAAATACGTGTAAAATTTTCAAACTGTTAGACACTAATTTTACAGAATAATACACTTTGCTTACGGGTTTTTTTCCTTATTTTCCAAATTCTCCTTTTGAGAGAGCAAAACATGTTGAGGTTAACTTACCAGCCACCGTTGTAAAATGATCCTCAGTCCCTGTATAGAATGAGATTGGAGGGATCACAACCACTTTGTAAAAGTGAGCAAAACCTGATGAGTTTAACTTTCAACTACAGTAGTAAAATGCTCTCACTCTCTTTAGAGAATGAGATTGGAGGGATCACAACCACTTTTGTAAAAGTGAAGCAAAACCTGATGAGTTTAACTTATCAGCCACAGTTGTAAAATGCTCCACGCTCCCTGTATAAAATGAGATTGGACCCATACCGAGCAACTAAAAACAAAAAAAAGAACAACAGAACGAGCCAAGTGGCTTAGGTTCCTTTGAATACCATGGTACTGCGTTTTTTTTATGATGAGTTCTCGTGGTAACTCATCATGTTACCTGATGAGTTTAACTTATCAGCCACAGTAGTAAAATGCTCCTCACTCCATTTAGAGAATGAGATTGGAGGCATCAAGACCACTTTGTAAAAGTGAGCAAAACAAGTTGAGCTCAACTTATCAGCCACGGTTGTAAAATGCTCCTAACTCCCTGTAGAGAATGAGATTGGAGGGATCAAGACTACTTTGTGAAAGTGAGCAAAACAGGTTGAGCTCAACTTATCAGCCACAGTTGAAAAATGCTCCTCATTCCAGGTGTTGCTGACTTCAATCCATGGTTGAATCAAACATTTAGAGTATACCCTCCAAACAATTTGTACAATTCAGTAGCATACTATGTCATAGCAGGTGTAAATATAATTTACACTTTGACCACTTACATAACACAAAGCAGGCCTACAGGTTCTTGAATAGGTGGTGATGCTCCAGCTTGCGTGGATACCAACAGTGTAGATGTAATATAACACAAAGCAGGGCCTACAGGTTCTTGAATAGGTCATGATGCTCCACAAACACAGCGTAATCAAGAACTCTTTGAGAAGTGCATTTGCTCTGTTTTATATGACGTTGTAAGTATACAACACGACATAACGCTGGTATGTTTGTTCCCATTCCTTGATAATTTTTATTAGTTAATTAGCTGGCTTAAAATGTACTGTTTACATATTACTAATTGTCCACAATGGAAAATAAATATTGCATTACCAACACATTTACAAATGTGCCTTGACAAGCATATAATGATGGATGACATACGTTTGCAACTAAACAATAAATTAGACAACTAATTTGGGTAGCGAAAGATTATAACTATACATGTTTATAGGCCTATCGTCTAGTAACCAGATTCTAACTGAAAATAAGTTGTTAGTAAAAGTCATTTGAAACTTAATTAATGATCCATTAAGGAAGGAAGCAGTCTCTCAAAGCAGATTTGAAAACTTTTGTAATAGATGGTAAATTGGTGGAAGCAGATTTTAAAAACATTTCTAATCGATTATCCTTTGATTCCGTATAGGTTTGATCATTTACATGATAGATTTGTTTCAAAACATATTTGACATCCACAGCTTATTTTACAATATTGCCAATACATTTAATTAAAAACAGATTTTACACTAAATATAAGATATTTGCAATAACAGATAATATATTCATTTTGAGAGCTTATTGATAGATGTTTACTGATTTTTTTTACTAGATGTTATAGAGTAACTATAGGAAAAAATATTTTATAATATAAATTTATTTTGCATTAAATGGACTTAAAAGAGTTTAATAAATTTGGTGATTGAAAATTTAAAGAATATAAGAAATTAATTTATTTAGAAGAAAATAATAAATAAAAAGTAACAAATTTAAAGAACTCTGATCCAGTGCACAATCTTCTAAATTTTCAAGTTAACCAAACATACAAGAGTGCTCGTGGTAATATATACCAATCGTGATAAATATATTGCGAAAAACGCCGTTGTCCATTGTTAAACAATAAGAAATCACCTCGTCTTTAATTTATAATGTTTTATTAAAGATTGTACTTAGTTTTAAAAATTTACAAAACTGAGCTATTTCATAAAAAAACAAATTTTGTGAAACCGATTCAATGATCTCATAATGAGTTCAATAATACTTCAGTTTATCTGACTTAGGACACACTAATTTTCCGTTTTAATATAATTTTTTTTTATCTGTGTATTAGGGTTATTTAAACTTCAATTATTTTAAAATTGCAAAAGCTCTCCATGCAGTAAAAACCTTTTGTATAAACAATATTATAATGAATATCCATCATAAAAGTACATGTATCGACAAAAGCTTTACTGAAGAGCAACGTGAATGTTTTATTTTGCAGCACAGTCTTAGCTGTATTAATTAAAATATAATTGAAAAATAATAAGTAAAGTTGTAAGTCTTTATAGAGTGCATCAAATACTTAGAGTTAAAGTAAAGAGTTACAAAAGGTAAAGAGCTAACAATATTTGTCGGGTCAGATTGCCTGGGGATACGCTAAGCTTTACAATTATTCCGGAAGAGAACGGCATCACCCATCCAACGTTCTGTGTGTCTGCAGTTTAGAAGTATCTTATATGAGATGTGTAACACGTTGACTGTGACTGGAGTGTTTTTTTCATTTGCAGTAACATTTTTGGTCAGTTTATTCAGTATAGAGCTTCAGTGATGGTGTTAGTACGTAGTTAAAGTAACAATACTAAAGTTTAGCATACCTTTTGAATCACATAAATAAGCAATAAATAGCATTGATTACGAGGTCACTCTGGTGTCTCGCAAAAAGCTTAAAAACTTTAAACATACATACATGTATATATATATATATATATATATATATATATATATGTGTGTGTGTGTGTGTGTGTGTGTGTGTGTGTGTGTGTGTGTGTGTGTGTGTGTATGATAATAATGCTCTGGTTGGTAAAAAAATATGTAGAAAAACGTCATTGCTATAAAAAACTAACATGCTTTATAAATCAAATAATACACTATTTGACTTTACGCAGATTTTTTCTTAAATATTTTTATATTAATGAAATAAGTACAAAAATTCTTAGTTTTAAATAAAGATCGGCTTTAAAGAAAGGAGCTATGCACGGGTATGTTAACCTGGATAATTTGAAAACCTTTTTCCCTCACATCAACTAAGGCCTATTTTAACTTTGTTTACTGTCACAAAATGTTAATATTCAGTACAAGTTTAATACCATATATAAAAGTAATGATTGCATGGAACTTATCACTTTCTCTCTCAATGCAGGAAGGGATCTGAATAAATATTTTATTCTTTGGTACACGTAAACATATAATTTTGTGTAAATAGTCTAAGCGTTGTTTATCTAACAATTATATTTTACATTTGAAATAAATTTTATTAGGAAACGTTGTAAATAAGTTTGCCTATATGAAGCATTGAGTGGATATTTTTATAGATGTAGTATTGGTAATTGTTTACATTAGCCACTTCACATTTCTGATTTTTTTTTAATAGAAATATTTCATCTTCACTACGGCTCTACACTAAGTAAGACCTACTACTCTCCCTATCTCCACGGTAAGGCTTCTATCGGACTCAATTCCTTAAGGAATAAAAAAACTGTAAAATATCAATTAAGTTTTGAGAATTCTACATAAACAATCACGCAAAAGGATCTAGTAGATGAACGGGCTGACAGTACTGCCTCCTCCAGCTATCAGTGCAGGATGGGGCATCACCTTTGGTGGTGCCCTGTGCTGGTGGTGGCGTCGAAAGGCATTATTCGAGATAGTACCGACCAGTGAAATAATAATTCCGAAAGGATAAAAACTGTTTTAAAGCTAAAAATGTTTCAAACTTACCTTGTGTATTATGTGTGTTGCAGGATATAATTTTCTGCTAAACTTAAACAAAAAAAGAATTAAATTTCTGTTTCATTCACGGTTTTTGCTGTACTTTGATAAATCAATCAGTCACTGTCAATAAGTAAGTCATCCTCTCCGTACTATAGCAATGCTTTACTCCGTTACCGAAATGTTTTTTTTTATATTGTGATCGACTCCGATAACACAAAACACACACAATCTGTTGCAACAATCAGGTACATCAATCTGGCAGAGTACATTTGCACTATTCACACATGTTTTATTGATCGATTGTCTGGAACTCTGTGAGTGTAGTTTTTAAATATTCATTACAATCCAAGATATTTGGCAATACATCAACCTAGAGGAGTTTATTTACAATGTTCTATACCGTTTGATCGATAAATTGTCTGGAAATCAATGAGTATGCTTTTTGTCTATTCTCTCCAATCCATAATATTTTGTAATACATCAACTTGGTGGAATGCACATAAATTTAATTAATATTCATCACATTATTATCGTAGTACATTAGAAGTCCCCAACTGGAACACTAATTATTACTTTAAATAGTTTGTTATGAAAAGGAGGAAAACTGCTTCTTGAAATTTTGTATTAAAAATAATCGATATTTTCAGAAAAAACGGCGTTAATTATATATTATTAGTGCGATTTACTAGTTCAATGTTATATTATTATTCATAAAACCTGTTATTAGTAACCACGTTAATAGGCTCATTGCTTATTTACTTTTGAATTAGGTCTATGTCACATAGTTATAATTACTTATCAGTAGTATATTAGCTAAAATAAGCCACAATAATAGGTTTCATTTTAACCTAGCCGTAGACTTTCTACTAGACAGCCTAACTATTAACATTCCAGACTGTATGTCTTTTATTTAAATTATCCTTTCAGGGTCTGTACAGAATTAGTAGGTAATACTGTAAGACTACTAGTACATTTTCATTGATAAAAATTATATATTTCAAACAAAAATACAATTAAATATACTGCTACTAAAACTATTACTCGCTGGTTTTCCCTTGCTGTTTCATGACGTCGCAAACACAATCATATATTTTTAGTCACTTCCTTGTCGGGAATCGGAGCTTTAAAAATCCGTATTAATGTTCTGAGCTTCACTGCTCCTTTCCTTGAACAAAAATTTGGGTTTTTTCATGTAATTCGTTTTAAAATAACCTTAATTAGGCAAGTAAAATCTACGTGTCATGATCAAATACGGCTGTGATGAGCCCTGGTATATCTCTCCCGCTGACACATATACAGGGTGTACATAAAGTCCTGCACAGGTATAATATTTTCTGAACTATAACAGATAAATGAACAAGATTTGTTACATCAACACTACAACCTAAAAATCTACTTTCTGAAGGAACTATCGGTTTTCTGTAATATCATGGGGACGTCCCGCAAGGAGTCAGAAGGAAATCTTAAATAGGAGCATAGGTCAATATAGGGCTTATTTTAAAGGGCTTATCTAGCAGAGTTTAATGCCGCAAACCGCACTCAAAAAGATTGATCCAGTTACAAAGTGGTGGCTGTTCAAAGGTTTTATTTATAAAAGATGTTTACTTACCCAAATGTTTTTCAGAGTACATGTTTAAATTGATCACCTCCGGTTATTTGACAGTTGGAAAGACGCACATAAAAATTATTAACAGAATTTTGCAGGGCAACTTGAGGAATCGTGTGACATTCTTGAAGAATTCTTTGTCTCAGTTCATTTAAAATTTTGAGGCTTTGTTTTGTAGACGTTGTCCTTAAGGTAACCCCCCAAAAAAAAGTCTAATTGGAGACAGATCTAGTGAACGCGATGACCATTCTACAGTCTCCCGCCTTCCGATCCAAAATGGCGGCTGTTCAAAGGTTTTACTTGGTTACATTTCATTAGTAGCCATAACCCCGGTTAAGCAAAACTGCAAACCAAACTAATATTGCAGATAAATACTACCATTATGATTGTTAGTTGTACAGAAGTGAATTATGACGTTAGTTAATCCTCAAGGGTTACAAATTTGGTCCTAATATATTGGTAACGGGGAAAACCTGATAACAGTAACAATTAGAAAGCTCTTATCTTTGGGTCGCAGATTGGACTTTCCTATTAGCCAGTCTATTCATAGTAGGCTAATCTAGTTTTCTTATTTTAGTAGTGCTGTCCAACCTTTCTATCAGTGCGCTTTAGTACAAAAGAGTTTGTCGTATTGCTTGTAGTTCTTCAACTACACTATGTCGCTTGACGAACGTGAACGTATAACATTTCTTAGGATGGTTGGTTGGGGAAACAACAGAAGATCACACGAGGAAGCATGCCATTTATTTATTGACTACTTTCACGAGAGGCAGCCAATTTCTAGAACAACTGTAGGGAGAACTGTTCAAGTTTTATGGAAACAGAAAGTGTTTCCGATCGTCATAGGTCAGGAAGGCCCGCTACTGCGACAACTGAAGACAACTCTTTAGATGTATTGCAGTCATTTATTGAGAACCCGCAAGAGTCCCTACGCTCAGCAGCACAAACTCATGACATCTCTGTTACGTCTGTTAAAAAGATTCTGAAAGGGTTTACTTTTAAGCCTTATAAAGTTCATTTGGTGCACGAACTCAACGAAGATGATTTCGATCGACGTATAGAATTTTGTGAAACTATGATGGCCAAAATAGATCGCACCGAAATTGATGCAAACAATATTGTGTTTTTAGACGAGTGTTCATTTATTCTGAATGGAAGCGTAAACAGGCACAATTGCCGTTACTGGAGTAGCGAAAATCCTCACTGGATGCGGGAGGCACATATGCAGTATCCACTAAAGGTGAATGTCTGGCTTGGTGTGATAGGTACCCAGTTAGTAGGTCCTTTCTTTATTGAAGGAAATTTAAGTGCAATATCATACCAACGTGTGCTAGAAAATGAAATTATACCAGCACTTCGAAACATGTTTGGAGAACATTACCAGAATATCTGGTTTCAACAGGACGGAGCACCCCCACACTACGGCATCGACGTAAGAGCCTATTTAAACACTGTTTTTTGGCAACGGTGGATCGGGAAGGCGGGGGACTGTAGAATGGTCAGCGCGTTCACCAGATCTGTCTCCATTAGACTTTTTTTTGGGGGGTTACCTTAAGGACAACGTCCCTACAAAACAAAGCCTCAAAATTTAAATGAACTGAGACAAAGAATTCTTCAAGAATGTCACACGATTCCTCAAGTTGCCCTGCAAAATTCTGTTAATAGTTTTTATGTGGCGTCTTTCCAACTGTCAAATAACCGGAGGTGATCAATTTAAACATGTACTCTGAAAAAAATTTGGTAAGTAAACATCTTTTATAAATAAAACCTTTGAACAGCCACCACTTTGTACTGGATCAATCTTTTTGAGTGCGGTTTGCGGCATTAAACTCTGCTAGATAAGCCCTTTAAAATGATAAGCATATTGACCTATGCTCCTATTTAAGATTTCCTTCTGACTCCTTGCGGGAACGTCCCCATGATATTAAAAAGAAAACTGATAGTTCCTTCAGAAGGTAGATTTTTAGGTGTAGTGTTGATGTACCAAATCTTGTTCATTTATCTGTTATCGTTTCAGAAAATATTATACCTGTGCAGGACTTTATGTACACCCTGTATAATAGTAGCTGCTCACGTAAGTCTGCAATGAGCGAGTAGGACGTAAGTGTCATGGTCATGTATGACTATGACGAAACCTGAGAGACCGCTACCGTTCGAACGTATGTGATGATGTTATAAATTGCAGTGACAAAAGTTATCGTCATAAACATTGCATAGTTAGCGGTCAATGAAGAACACAGCTTTTTCTGTATAACCTGAAATTCTTGTGTTTGCAGAAATATCATAAGTCAATTTATTTTTTGTCAACTATTGATATAAACGATTGCTTATGGGAGAACGTATTTTTCAAAAAGTGGCCTAGTAATTTGTAAAACCTTCTCCCGTAACACGTGCTTCGAAATATTAAACGTTGCGAATAAACAGAGCAAATATAAACCCCTTTACTATTGTTGCAGTACAATTATCATGAAATGATGCTATGAGATTAATTATATCTGTTATAAGTATGGAGTCTAGTGGGCTTTTTAAGGTTAAACCATTAATAATTGGTTTGTATGGAACGAATATTCTACAGATAATCTCCGAGGTACCATTGTCTGATCTATCAGTATTTAATATATGACTAGAGTAATTTTCGCAAAAGGCGTTTTTAGTGATAACAATCAATCAATCTCCGTCCTTCCTATATAAGGAGTGGATAAGGTTACTAGAGTTTCGTCCTCTGATGAGGTAGTGAGGATTTTCACGATTCAGCTGATTCTGTTGCTCAGAGATATATTTTCAGCCCAGGCTGAACTAGACTGACATGCAGCCTGAATATGAGCAATCCATGTAAAAACTATTTAAATTTGTACAGATTATATTCGTGCAAAGATAAATTAGTTTTCTGACCAACTATACTATAATATATTTCCTAAACACATTATATGTTGCGATATTTGTGGAATTTAGTGTCGTGTAGTGGATGCCAGAGTCCTGATGATAAAATGTGTTCTGTTTTAAATTTGATCACACTAATTGTATTTTAAAAGCTTTAGCACTGACAAACAAATATAATACATTTTTTCGGGACGTTTTAATGAGATATTGGTTTAATTTTTTTAATGAAAATTTAGAGTGGGAATTCAGAATGATCTAAACTTTTAATTACGTAAAGTTTTTTATATTCTGAGGGAGGTGTAGGGGCTTATTACAGTTAGTATGCCATTAATTGGTACTTTGGCAAACCATTAGTGTTTAGAAATATGTATATATATATATATATATATATATATACAACTTTTAAAAAAAACCCAGTAGTTAAAAGGGTTTATTTAGTCCTAAACACACGTATAGTTATAATATTGTTACAATAATTTTACTACGTTCGGGAAATACTTTCCTCTGGTAAATTAATTTCCAAATCGTGTTTGCAGTTTTTACCGTATACGAAACTCCTTATGGTTCTCTTACTTGTTTTTACGGATATTGCACAAATTTCGATTTAAAAATTTCATATAAACTATCTTTTATTTGTCATTCTAACTCATACTAAATCCCTATCAAAACACAAGTTGTTGAAAGCAACTTCACAATTATTTTATGTTTAATTTTAGTTTCAAGGAAGTATATGGATAGCAGTTTTTTTTATTTGCACAAGTGAGGTTCCCCTGAGTACAAGGTAGCATGTTATTTCTACATTACAGTAGAGTGGGAATGTGAACCACTTACCACAAACAGTCTGACCCGGCAGGTCGAGTGGTTGGTGAACTTTAACACCTGCTTTTTGTCTCGTAAATCCACGCCTCACTTGTGTACACCAATTTTAAAATCTGTTTTCTCGTGGTCATTACCAATTAATTAAGTTTTATTTTATTATTTGGAAAAGTAAGCATTTTACGATGCTTTGCTCAATTGCAGATTTTTTGCCAAAATTAAAAATTTACTGTCAGATGTTGCTTATGTTAACTAGTTATTAGGGATTAAAAGTCGTTTAAATGACATTTTTATTAACAATAAGTATAATGTTTTTTATAACTGGAGTTTTGTGTAATAATAACAATAAATATCTTTTAAATTTATTTTCTTTCAGATATAAATTCTGTTCGCAGATAAAAATTATAATTATAATATATAATTTTAAATTATTTAAATCAATAAGTGTTTAATAAGTGGAATGATGCAAATACTATTATCGTAATAAAATGTAGATATCTACGGTTTTAGGTTAATATAAAACCGCAATGCAAAAGTCTTGTGTTTACTTTTAGGAATGTAATAAACTCGAATGATTAGAAAACAGATACAATCAATACAATTATTATATTTGCACTTAATACGTAAAAATAAAATTACTGTGTCTTTATACAAATGCTTGTCTAACAAATGTCACATGGGAGACATAAAATAATGTTAGTTTGAATCATATGTGTTTAATACGTAAATATCTCGAAAGAATCACAATTGTCCTTTAAATTGCTAGTAACTGGGGCATAAACACAGTAATATATTTATTTTAATATAGGAATATACATAGTGGATATAAAGGAAAAATAATTTAATTTATTATCGTTTTGTGTGTACGAGTATGTGTACTTGGGACTAAACGAGCAACTGCTTCTATTAAAAACAGATCCGTTACAATTCTATGTGTGTTTAAGATAATACGGTAGGGAATATCTTAATATGCAGACAGGAAATGGATTTTATATTTAATCCATCCAAAAAGCCATGAATCTTTCAATTGAAACAGATGAAAATGAAAAAGCTAGTCAACTATAATCTGAAAAGATTTTTTAGACATGTTGGAACTGAAAATACCTGAAAACACTACAATATCAAAAATTGTGTAATTAAGGCATTTCCCTAATAAATATCACCATCTTTTATTTTGTAAAACTTTCCGTTCTCAACTAATACAGACTAATACGCGCTATCTGATATTACCATAACTCCAGATTGTCTAGTGCGTGGCTGATCTCTTTCTTGATGTCTTGAAAGGTTATCCTAGTCAAGGAGTGGTCATGTACCTCCACCCAAAGTTTTTCTATCTCCTTCTTCAGTGCCTCATTGTGGCGCTCGTCGGCGGTCGAGCTCCCGTCAGTACGCATGGCACCTGGCCTGACGATGACAAGGAGTCTGCAGTGGCAGCGGAGGAGATCGCAGCAATGGGTTTTCGTCACAGGAACCACGAATGGTAAGGGATGTGCACGGCGGGGTGGAGTGGCAGTCTGCACGGCACGGATGGTAACGGATTGAGTGCTATCGTGAGTCAAACTATAAAAATATTTTAAAGTAATTTTCTGTTCACTGATTGTTCTAACGGACGTTTTACAATTCTTTCCTACTTAACACAACAATGTGTATTCACTTTGTAGATAATGGAATTCACGATATTTGTTATTCTTTAAATGGTAGTTTTTTCCGTTTTAAATTACACTCTTCCAGGATGAAGGAAATAATGGCACATTGCAAATTTAAAATATAGGCGAATAAACTTAGCTATAATTAAGTAATTACATAAAATATTGAAATAAATAAATAAAATTAAATTAAACTAACAATAAACTAATACCTATAAATATTCAAACGTGTTTCACCACTACAACGGTCTAAGCCCGAAGCCTTTCTTTGAAAGTGGGGGGTAATGAATAGCAGTAAGGAGCTACTTTTCTGCTTTCATGGCGAATTGTTATACTATGCCTATTCACGTATAATGTATCCTAGCAGTCTGGTAATATTGCAACTTTTGTGCCTGGCGCGAACAAAACCACGTTAATCCGAAGGTTCTTAAGAAATTCGGTGAATTTTTACCAGTCAGTTCATTGTAGGATGTCCTCACCATGTTCATAAATATCGTATGTAGAATTATTTTTTTTCTTAAACTACAACTTACACCACAGAATAGTAAAAACATTTGATTAAATAAAGTGGTTGAATATAGCAAATCAGCCCCTGTTAATTAGAGTTCACGAAACAAAGTGTATACATTGACTTGTAAAATTCCAAAATATAATCTCAAAACTGTAAACAAATAATATAAGATTCTATTCAAAATTGTAAGGCGCGATTATTAATAATTTATATTTAGTTGCTGAACTGTTACAGTCCAGCTACTTGTGGTGCTGTCTCACAAGATTGCAATTCACCAACACCTACCAATCTTGTTGCATTTACAGTGACAACAACGTTGTGTTGTTATCACTAAATTGTTATTTACATCTAATTATAAAAAACCTGACTATACTTCATGCACTTCGAAATGTATATGTATGATAAGAGTACACATATATGATTCAAAGATCGAGTACAGCATGTACATAACATGTACAATAATATTTTGAACGCTAGTGCAGTTTAGGTTACAAAGTATTAGGAAAAAATATAAAGATTTAGTTACCTTATTTTAAGATAATTGTTAGGCCTGGCAATATTTTCATTATTACTTACATAAATTACATAGAGGAGTATTTATAGTTCTATAAAATGTATTTACGTTTGAAATAAATCGATATAGTACGCAAACCTATTTAGTTGTGTGATTAAATAACGAGTCTTACAAGTATTAAATATTAGTTTTATTTATAATGTGGCGACATACGCAATTAATTCCGTAAATTATTTCATACTTTTTTAATCAGCAAAATTTTTACTTCTCTATAGTTGACGCAATGTTGGGAAATTACTCTCAATATATCCACCAATACGGCTAAATACGAGTTTAGTGTGGACATACTGTTCTGATTGGTTTCATTACATTTAAAAATGAAATATATCTGGAGAAAAAAGATTAAAACCTTTTGAATATGAATATTAAACATTTCAATTAGGAGTAAAGTGTAATACGGAAATTTTCATTCTTAAAATCCAAAAGCATTCATGCTTTTATAACAATTCTAATCCGTTTCAATAATTTATTTATATTTATAACGTAGACTTCACTGTTTAAAACGTAAAACTCAGCCTTCCGGTCCGAAAATGTAAACCAGTAACAAGTGCATTTCTGGGAAATATAAAAACAAAGTCAGTTGGATTATTACGTTTTAAAATATGTTAATTCGATTCAAAATATTCAGTATTTTGCTATCCCAATCATAAGTTATTTCTAATAATGTAGTTTTAAAGTAATGTAGCCTGCATTAAGAGGCTTTGGCAGTTTATATGAATTTTATTTAAAAAAGAGGATGAAATTTAAATCTTATTAGTTAAGATTCAGCGATGCCTATCTTAGCCAGCATGTGAGGCTCAATAAATGTTATTTCCGTCTGCCTACTTGTCCACATGACATGCAAACAGACCGGATAGAGTTTAAATTGTGCGTGATCTTTTATTTCTATATGAGGAACACTAGGTACGATGATGATGTGTGTCACTCCAAGGTACTTTGGCTGAGCTTTAACTAATTTTAAATATGGTCCTTTGGGTAATCATGTTTGTAACGACAAAATAGCAGATTAATAAATTCTTTACAAACTCAATACACCCATAAGCGATTAAAACTTGTGGTCTATTAATACATGAGTAAATAAGAATATGGAGTTTATTTCTTCTGAGGAAAACATAAATTCAAATAAGAAAACCTAAACGGACTAACTTGAATTACCGATACGTAAAACCGTAAAATAATGTAAGAATGTAATACCTAAAATAATCGTTAACTTTAAGGTAAAATAACCGTTTCCAAGTAAATTTTTAACGTTTTTTTACAAATATTTTACATTGAAATTCTGTTGTACCCTTAAATAGGGTAGACACATCATATTCTTATATTCCTACATGTGGTGTAACTATCTCAAGAAATACAGTTTTTATAGTGAATTCGGTGTGTAGACCTTTATTTTTTACATAGTGATATGAAACGCAATTGATTGCTAAAAGGTATGAATGTATAAACGTAGCAAAATTTTCGACAAAGATTTAATTTTAAGACATTATATTTTTACATAAAACTGTAGATTCACAAAAATGAATTTCCATATCAATTTCTGTCTGCAGGATATCTCGATAATGAGATTAGCTATATATTTAAATATTGTCTGCGACCTTATCGAAGCCTTTTATGGTGTGGGATAATTCTTTCTTGTAAAGGTCTATGTGGTTCTTGGTATCCAGGTGGAAATACAAGGAAGGCGTATTTATAAACGTGAATTACATTCCGGATGAAACATCAATGTTGGATTTCTATAAATCAGACCACTTAATGATCCCGTATATTTTACTTAATTAAAAGAGGGTAGATTTTTTACTGATCTCAAAATACCTTGTATGTTACACTTGCCATTTGGGTTTTATGAATCAATTCTAAAAATGAATTGATCCACTATGTGGATGTTTAGTAAACCTATCACATATTTCACTGGTACATAAAGGCTGAATCAACATTTTAGTGAAAGACAGAAATTATATGACAAGGTAAGTCAAAAAAAAAAACAATTACTAATACTCTAGTGATTGATCATCACAATAGCATGTTTGTTTCAAATTCTATCATATTTTATAATCTTATAAAAGACAACAAACATCATTTATATATAATAAAGAAACCTAATATATTGCGTGACCAAAATTGTTTTACTAGAACTAAAAAGTGCCGCAGGCCCACAATTTCACAAGCCCTGAAGCCATTGGATTTTTGGTGGGGGGGGGGAGGGAAACCGCTAACAAATTTTACACGCGCAGAACATCACGGATTGCTGAAACCATAGCATGTGCGCGATGTATAGAAGAGATTGAAGAACATTGAAACACGTTTTTTTAACGTAAAAATTAATTATAAACTGAGATTTTACATTTATATTCTTTATTACATTAAACATTTCATTTTTTTATTATAATCTTTTCTATTTTTAATAAACTGGAATTAAACTAATTATTTGTGTTTCACTAAAAAGCTGATTCTAACACTATGTGCAATAAAATATTACTCAGGTTTACTAACCATCCGAACACAATAATGAAATTCCTATTAAAAAACCATAGATATAAAGGGTTTTATGAATTATTTCACGAAAACCACAAAAAAGCATAACACATTTGGGTGTTTTATCAGTAAACAATCTACTTTCTTTTTATTATGTAAAATGTATTTTAAAACTTGCTAGAACCCTATACCATTTTCTTGTAGGTGTTGATAACATTTTCATTTCAATAATTAAAAAGTATTATAATGTCATGTCGATTTTACGTAAAAAACGTTGTATAGGTACTTATAAGAGGGCTATTATATCACCTTTGAAAATGTTGACAATTTTTTTTCATTTAATATTTGCTGTTTAACTTGAAGTTTCCAAGATCCCCTTAGTGTGTATAACATTTTGATATATTAGCATCGTGAAAATTTAGATCGTTTATGAACACGCACTAACTATGTATATTAGAAAACAATCAGTACACAAATATAAGATTAAAAACCTTCCTCGTCATGTGACTACGATAATGTTTTTATGTAAATACATTATGTAGATAACAGTACACATGTTTAAACAAGTACCATATTTCTGTTCATGGAATATGATAAACACAACCTTTTTAAAAGGTCATAATGCTCAAAAAAACGTACAAATAAGTATATTTATTCATGTAAAAATACCCACTAAAATAAATTATTATTACTACGCTTAATTTAGACTAATTATGAATAGATAGACAAGTTAAAATGTATTCCATGGTACGTAATTATATACTAACTCCAAAATAAACATCTAGATTCAAACTAAAAGTATCTAATTATCGAATGTAACAAGGTTTCATAAAATACAAGAAAAGAGTATTCCATCTCTGAAAGAAATCCATATAATTATGGAAAATGTTTCAAAGAAATTTTACCAAAGATCGGTTTAAAAGTTTTTATTCTGTGGTAAAAAAAACACAAATAAAATCGTGTAGACTATAAATATGATTTGTGAAATATGGTATTGGTATACTTATTTTTCTACATCTGTCTACTTTATTTTGTTTTAATAGGTCCATTTATTATTTATGTCGGTTGTAAAATAGTTTAATAGATGCAAAATCCAATACTTTAAAAACCTCATATATCATAAGTTTTAAGAGTTTTTTATCCTATCAAGCATTAAAATTAAAAGGTCTAAAAAACGGTTTTATATTTAAAATATTTAAATCCCCCCAAACTATTGCACAGTGCTATCTCAAACAATGTATTATGCAAATATTACACCATTTCGTCCTAATAAATACCACTACGTTTTTTCATGAAGGCCACTTGCGACTAGTCTTGGATTGTATACTTTACATAACAGTGTCAGCTAATTATGAGTGTATCTTATGTAGAATCTATACAAGGGTTTAATGTTAGAAATCTGTATAATAATATATGGTCAAGCTTTATTGTGTATGTTCAAGTATAGTACACTAAGGCAAACGAAATATATTTGTGGATAATTTCCATACTATGTGCAGTAGTACAATATTACGCAAAGCTAAATTAACAAGTAAATTAAAAAAAAGATACTTTACAACTTCAGTGCGGTAAAAAACTGTTACAAAAAATGATTTGATACAAAGACATCGTGCTGTTCCTCCAAAATTGCAGGTCATCACTGACTAATAATCCGGTTTGGCTGCAGAGAAAGAAGCTTTTACCCTGATGGCGTGAGGTTAAACATTAATCCACCGTAATTAAATTCTTGGTGACAGTGTTTTGTTTTCGTATGTACCAAAAAGGCATAAATTTTATTTCTTTATGGAGTGGCTTTATACGTAACATATACATAGAAACGCATCTGATTGCTTTAGTGCGATAATCGTAATGAAAATCTTAAAAAATAGATATTAACTAAAATTATACTCCCAAAATTCGTACAATATGGCTTTAAAATCTATGTATTATTGAAAATTAGGGATAGTTTTAATACAAAGTGTTGCTGAATAATTTATTATGTACTTTTAAAAATCTCTCTCTATCATAATTTCTATTAATAAGTATATTACACTTAGTATAAATTATTTAATGTTTTAGCTTGTAATTTATACTAACTTCAATTTGCGTAACATAATTTCTCATTTTACAATTAAAACAATAAATAGCATATGGTTAGAGCAATATATTTTATTGTAATCTTAGGAATCTCTTATTGATTAATTATTATCAAATGGTAAATTAATGAAAGGATAAATTGCTTGAACCTTACTCTAAAGAGGCCGTAGGTATCTACAATGCTGAGTAAATTGTGAGTCTTAACTCTAAATAAGAAAGGAACAACGAGGCGCATATCCCATATAAAGATTG
>NW_025776826.1:0-33775 GCF_021130785.1 Homalodisca vitripennis | reverse complement strand
ATTAGTTTTTTTTATCCCACTGAAGCCTCTGGATCTTGTGATGTGTCATTGTAATTCTCGTACTTGTGGATTTGTGCTAGGGACTTGCAAACTGTGCAGTGACAACGCCTGGACTGGACTCTAAGGACCTTTTAGCTATGTTTCAATCACTTTTCTTCCCTTCTGTACGTCTTTTCTGTTATATATTTTTGTATCCATTAATAACTCCCCCACCAGATGAAGAGGATAGGATTCCATTCCTCGAAACGTTGTGTGTTGCACCATTTATAATCTATAATGATGGCAAATGTCCAAAATCGTGTTATTCTATGAAACCTTCCATCGTCAGTAACAAACGTAAAACAAATGAAACAAAATGGGTTATTATCAATATTGCCCGTTAGTTACAGTATTACTGTAGTGTTTTCTTAACAATATTTACACACTGCATCAATTTTATTAAACGTAGAGTCCCAAACATCTACAGGTTTAAAAAATACACTCCTATTGCATTGTTTGTGATCACTATAAATAAATTCATTACATTCGGATTAGAGTTAGTAAAGCCTATAACTCGGGGGAATGGACAATAAAATATATTTCTTACTGCCTGTCTGTCCACACGTAATGACATGTAGACTTCATATACTTCATGAAGATTAATTTATATACAGGCACATCGAGTTTGTGATGGTGCATGCCACTCAGTGGGATTTGGTTGAGTGTTAGTGAATAATTTTTCCCATTTTATTCGTAGGTAACTATAATAACAACGACGTAATCACTGAATAAATAAATTCGCAGAGTGCTTACTACACAAATAATATATGTTAAAATGTACATAGGTGCTATTCACAAGATATTTTGAAAAAGATTTCATTTTAGACTGTATACTGAGAATAAAAACAATCTCATGCATAGACAATAATGCGTTAGGCTATGTGTTGTGAAAACTATGGGTATGGGGTGGATTATGTTGGTGCTCATTTAGTAGACTGTCATAGATTCTTTGTCTACCAGAAGGATTGCAAGAGTTAATTAAATGTATTAATTGTCCGTCTGTGTATTTAAGGCTGCTACCTTAATTAAAAGCCTGTTTCTTCAATGAAGATTGTTATATCTTTGAAGTCTGTTACATGACACACACAGTGAGCCGTATATCTACCGTGTTACAGTAGTTTTACTTTAAGTAAAAGCACGTATCATCAACGCAATCCATCTCCTTGAATAGTATGTAGATAACATAGCTTCAATAACATAACTATCATATATAACTAAAATATTATTTTAAATCGTATTAGATTACATTCTGATTATTATCAGGACATTGTGATTGTTCTTCCAGGCATAGAAGAGTATTTATAAAAAGACTATTTATAATCTTTCTTCTGTTTGATTTCCGTTTACAAATGTCAAAGGAACAAAACACTGTGTTGTAGTAGCGCCGATATTTATGACAACAGTATCAGACTGTAACATCTGCCATCCACTAGCCAACTCGTCTCCAAGGAAACAGAATAGCAAATGAGATTGATTCGATTGTTTCATGTACCATCAGTAAAGATGTATATAACTACGCTTTAAAGAATATTTTGCTGTTTTTTTTGCATTGGAAGTATGTTTGATTGTTTATAAAATTTATGGAATGTTATTACCTCAATAAATGTAATAAATGTTTAACTAAACTATGTTATGAAGAAAATTAGGTTTAGGCATGCATTTGAATCCGACTTTTTTAACACTATTTGGTGTTCAAGGGGATTGTCCTTGTTACTTCTTCCATCAGTTACTTAGATAGCGCATAGAATATATTTTAAAGTAAGTACTAATTTATATCAAAAATAAATTGTGTTAATTTTGTCAGCTGCAGTAAATAAAACAATATTATATCCGATTGAATTATCTTAATTGATTTGTATGTTTGTAAACCATTATAGAAATTAAGTTAATATCAAGTTAGATAATATATGCATTAATAAGCTTTAAGTTGGTTAGTGGATTGAAAACTGCCTAAGAAATGTATGTTTTAGTGACCAGCTTTACACTAAGAAACTAAATAACATTAATTTCATAAAACGAACATGTAATATGTATATAGATAGGCAATCACATAACATGATCCCAGTTTAATGTAAGTACTTGTGTTTACGTTAAATAAGCATTGTTGGTAAGAGGAAAGTTAGGTAAAACACGTGAAACGTACGTTTAAAAACTACTCAATATCCATGGAAACATCAAAGGACAAGTAAATTAATTACTTTTATATAATTCAAAGCTTTTTTATTTATTTAGAGTTCATTCAACGTGCAGAACGATGTACATCCACTAGTATAAGTTGGGATGGCTAAAACCAGGACCAGGACTTTCCTGGAAGAATTACTTTTATTATTTAGGGTTCTAAGTTTATCCTCACATTTATCTCTTGTTAGCCAACGCAGTTTACATTCTTATTACATTACATTCTTATACATTCTTATTTTCATTCTCAGTTTACATCCATCACAAAATACTGGAACAGTCCCTCTGTAATGATAATGGTGTGAAAAGAATTTTTATCTTTGTATGTATTTTAATTTCGTGATTTTCTAGTTTCGTAGACATTATGTTTAACCAATGAATTCTGTTTATAATTTTGATTTCAATACCTGTGTTTTGGGCTGTTTTTCTGTCTGTATCCATAGCGTACAGAAAGAATCGAATCAGACACCTTCTCAGCCATTTACAGTTTAATTTGAGTATTATTACCTAAATTATAGCTACCAGACATTTTCTGGCAATTTCCAGTAGGATAAATACTGTTTATGTAGCCATTTAAGAATAGAATTACTAAAAATATTTCAGTTTATTATATGTAATAATATTTTAAAAGTGTCTAGATTATTTTCAAAATTAATGTCTCTAATGTTTTAGTTGTTAACTAAGCGAATGAATTGAACACTAGACAGTACAAGAAGTAAGGCATAGACAATTGCAGTGATAAATTAAAATAAATGCCTTTTAATATTTCCAATATAACTTTAAAAAAGACCTTTTGTATACTGTTAACAAATAATAATGACAAGTTGGGATGAGTCGTTTTGGTGAAAAATGGGTCAGCATAATTTCTAAAATGAGAGAGCACTCTACAGTATTAAACCATTTAGATTTTTTTAAAGGAATATAATAACAAAGTGAATTACCTATTTATAAATCATACAAGCAACCGCAAAATATTTAATTTTAAATTTGGCTTATATGGTACTTTAGGTAATTAATTAAGGTGGTTATTTTTAAACAAATATTTAGATGTAAAATTACGTTAAATTAAAAAAAAAAAATATATATATTATATATATATATATATATATATATATATATATGGTACAAGAAAGTGGTATTTAGATTTAAAACCTGAAATATTTATTTTTCTTATTTTCAAATTAAATATTTTTAAAGTGATTCTAGTACTCTATTCTTACATTTCCGGGAATTCGTATTCTTAGCAGTAAGTTTTACTCAAAATATAAATAACATTGACCATGTATTTTGTGAAAGGGGCTGCTCACATAAAATTGCCTATAACAAGAACAATTTCTCAGTTTTGATATTCTGAGAGAACATCCCGTCATTGAAACAAGTGTTATTCCACAAGGACTTCGTATGTCACGTAAGAGGCTTCGCTGAAATTGCATGGAAACTTTTAAAGTATGTTGCTCATTACAATGTTGAGATATCTTGCAGACATTTTTACTTCCCCCAGCAGATAAAATATAAATTGTTTGAACCTACTGAGTATCCCCTAATATGGTATCAATAATGCCATAGTTATGGACATGCACCGCCATAGAACTTGCGCTCTTCTATATGGGTACAAAAAGTTAATACAGATAAATTTATTTATTTACATAATTCTAAACTTGCTATTTTAATTACCTTTTTTTTGTAGCGGTGATTAGATAATACAAGTTCCGTTCGGGTAGTAAAATCTTATTGCTTCGTAGACATTATTCTTAAACAATGAATTTTGTTAATAATTTGTATGTAGATGCTTGTTCTTTGGAGCTGGTTTTTAATTCCTGTCTGTACCAAAAAAAAGTACAGAAAGAATCGAAATCAGAATATAATTCTTCAAAATTCGGTTTCCACACATTAACACTACAGATTTTATATCAAATATTTGATTTTAAATTTAAAATGAAAGGGGAGAATTATTTATTAAAAGATATATATCAGAAATGTTTCTGGCAATTTCAAGTAACATAAATATAGACATTGGCTTGAAAATGTTTTGTGATTGCAGGTTAAGAATTAAACTTGTAAGTAAAGTATGAGTATCTATTATATTTGATACTTGTCTAAAACTGTGTTGACCAGTTTTGATAGACATATGGGTCTATAATGTTCGAGGTCTTCACGTAGTTGTTAAAATGTAACACTAGAGTTCTCTATCGCAGTGCAAGATATAACATAATAGTCTATTGAAGAGGTAAATTAAGAAAAATATATTTCCAAATCACTTTACAAATTATACTTTTCACTGTAACTAATAATTATTTTATTTCCATTTTACGTCAAACTAAAATGAACTATTGTAGTGAAAAATTTATTAGCAGAAATATTAAAATGTGAGAGCACTCTGCAGGAATAAACCTTTACCATAATTACTTTAGTAAGCATCTTGGTTACCATTGTGAATTGAAGGACATTATTCATACATCCAATAACCCGCTATATAATTGGACATTACTCTGGAACTTCAGTCCCACCGCGGGTTTGCGGAAACCGACAAGCAGCTCTAGCTCCGACTCTTCCGCCGAAAAGCCGACGGATGGACACCAACGCAGGCGAAGACATGGACGTCGAGCGAGGGAGGGCCACGCCATTCCTCCCATTCATACTGGAACACCCTCTTTGAGCCTTTGACCACCGAGCGTATTAGTAATTTGGAAAGAAAACGAATAAACCCATCGTTGTGTCAACACTTCACAGCTATAATCAGGGGGAAGAAATTCAAACGCGAGCCCAAAATTGCTTAAACAGTAAGAGACACAAGGCCAGAAAATATCGCCATCCTCAATGCTTCACTTGCAAAAGAAAAGTGGGAATTTTTAAATTCTTCTCAATCTGTAGAGCAGCTTTTCAACATTTTCAACAATTGTCTTAATTTTCATCTTAATGTCTGCTGCCCTACAAAAACTGTCAAAGTTTGTCATAAAAACATGAAAAATAATTGTATTACCAAAGGCATCCTGATTTCGAGAGAAAAACTTAAATTTTTCTCCGGAATTAACAGAAACACAAATGACAATAACTTTAAAGTTTTTTTCCCGGAAACTATAACAAGATTTATATAAAAGTTATTCAAGCGGCAAAATCATATGATACATTAAATTCGATAATGTATTCGAAAAACATTTCAAAAACCATTTGGGGCATTATTAACAACAAAGTCGAAGATTCGAAAAAAGTCCAAATTAAAATTGGGGATCGAATTGTGGATGATGAAATTGAGGTGGCAAATGAATTTAAAAAAATTTTTTGCAAATTTAGCCTGTGTGCAGGGCCCTCTTCCGTCATCACATCAAGTAAAACCCATTCAAAGACAAAGTCCAGTAACCTCAATGGTCTTGACACCTGTCGTTGAGGGAGAGGTGAATAGAATCATTCAGCAGCTTCTATCGAAAAAGTCCAATGATACTAATTTAATGTCAATGTGGCTCATCAAGCAATGCTCTAAGCATATTGTGAGGCCTTTGACTGTATTAGTTATCTGTCATTTCGCACAGGGGTTTTCCCCTCGCTCCTAAAAAATCTCAAAAGTAATCCTTATTTTCAAAAAAGACGATCCCACACTCATCAATGGTTATCGGCCTGTCTCTATTTTGCCTGTAATAAGCAAAATATTCGAAAAGCTTTATTTATTACGAATGCTTCAGTTTCTTAACAAATACAATCAGCTCTCAAATGAACAATTTGGATTCAGAAAGGGCAAATCAACGATAGACGCAATTGTGAGTCTTGTTGAGACGATTTTACAGGGGCTAGAGAGTCGAAATCACACGTTATGTGTGTTTCTCGATCTATCTAAAGCATTCGATTGTGTTGACCATCTTACGCTGCTTGAAAAATTGGGGTCCCATGGCATTCGAGGCGTGCCGCTCTTGTGGCTTAGTCATTTTTAAGCCACAGATCTCAAGTTGTCCAAATTTCAAACCATGTTTGTAATTCAATGAAAATTATTTATGGAGCCCCTCAAGGATCAATTCTCAGCCCTATTCTGTTCCTGCTCTATGTCAATGACATAGAATCATCACTATCACACGGAAGAATCGTGCAGTATGCGGATGATACGACTCTATGTTTTAATGAAACAACAACATCAGTTTTAGAACAAAACACCTTTATTACAGTAAACAGTTGTGTGCAACATTTTTCATAGCTTCAATCTAAAAACAAATTCTTCCAAATCCAATGTTATAAATTTGTCTTTGCGCTCAACAGACTGCGAATATGGCCCGGCCATCGTGTTGGATGAGGCCATATTAGAAGAGGTCTGTTCCTCGAAATTCCTTGGAATTTACCTTGATCAAGGTTTTACATGGAATTTTCATATCGATTACGTTTGCTCCAAATTAGCCTCAGGCATTTATGTGCTATGTATGGCTTGATGTATTCACATCTCACCTATGGACTAGTGCTGTGGGGTGCATGTGCAAGTAACCAATTTGTAAGAGCGTTCAAGCTTCAAAAACCAGCGATATGTATCATTGCAAAATTAAAATTAAGAGAGTCGTGCAGGCCAGTTTTCAAAAGATTGCAACTGTTGACTCTGCCAAGTCTCTAAATTTTTGGAACAACGTCATATTTTATGTTTAAATGCACCTTGACCAACGGACGGGATGTTCACTCGTACGAGACAAGAGGCAGAGAAAACTACCGAACCAGGAGACAAAGGACGGTAGTTCATGAACCTTTGCCCTTACAGGCAGGAGTTCATCTCATCAACAGCTTGCCAGATGAATTTAAAAATTGACCTACGCATAAAAAATTTAAAACTCGTTTGAAACGCTGTTTAGTGTCCAACGCTTTTTATAGCGTAAACGAGTTTATGGCATATAACTGGGAGACCGCACAATCAGAAGACTTGCTCTCGAATTGAGGTGGGTAAAAATTGGCGATGAACGGAGCAGAGTGAGTTTTCAAAATGTATGTATGAATGAGAGTTCGATGTAGCATGTGTGTCAAAATTATTAGATACTTGACGTTTGTTATACATATGTACTATTTATCTCCGCAATAAATACTTGACTATTGACTTTAGACCTTTATTTATTGGTAGCTACCACTGAAAGCACTTAAGATTGTTTGAGTTTTTTACTCCCACAAGTAAAAAGATTTAAATTAAATTAAAAGATTTATTCTGGAGTAGTGTGGTCAGTAGGAATGGATTCTAGCCGTTACGCTTTTGGAGCGCCTCGCGAGCGTGCAGGAAATCCATACCATTGCAATTTCTAGCAAATTACTAACGACAGTGTTTTGAACCAGCGATACTAGTTTATAGTTTCCAATCTTTCCGTATTTGACTTCCTACCTTATCCTTTTGAGTTTTTTTCCCTTATCACTCCCGGAGTAGAGGGGGAGGATGTGGCGTTTGCGACTTTTTTTGTTGGCCAATGGACGGGCCGGCAGCAGTTTCCCTACAGCTGGTCGAGTCATCTGCTTTTACAGTTGGTTAACCTCATCTTCTAGATGTTTTCTTTGGAATTCTGCCTGTTATGGTTTGTTCTAGTGTTCAGGCTTCTAGATTTCTGGAATTAGGTTTTCTCTCGCTCTTCTCTTCAGGCTTCCGTAGGGCGAGGACGTTCTGCGAGTTTCAGTGGTCGGAGTTCAAATTCAAATGTGGCTGCCTGCATCCTCGACGAACCGGCACGATGTTTTGGTGTTTTATATCGTGGCCTGTTTTCCAATCAATGTTTCATGACCTCGTTTAATTAATTAAGGCCCAGTCATTCCAAATTCAGTGTATGTGACAAATATCAATTTGTCACACTACAATAGTATATTAAACATAACTTTGAATATAATCTTGCACAGACATATATTTTGTTCTTTTCCATTTATTCATCGCCAATTACGCCCACTTAAAATGCTAAAAACTTGTCTAAATTATAAAATGCTTATAGCATTATACAGCGATTTAAACTTCTTTTAAATGTGTTGAACTTTGAGGATTTTTATTTTAATTAGCAATATGGTAATACAATTAACTACAGCCTCCATGAACCGCCGTCCTTTGTCTCACATTGCGGTAGACTACATGTGTGTGTCTCGGCCACTGATCAAAGCACTTTTTTACATATACTATGAAGTTGTTTCCAATATATCTACAGTTGCTTACTTTAGAAAAAAGGCCTGCACGGCTTTCTGAACTTTAAGTAATATAGAAAATCAGTAAAAGTACATTTCGATATCTGCAATCTGATCTTTTCATAGCAAGTGTGTCTAAGTTATAATGTATTACCTACATAATATACAACAGGAAATAATTATATAAAAATATTTATTCAAGTATTTGTGTGCAGAAGAAAGAATTATCAGAATGTGCCTAGTAGACAACTGCTACTATTTTTATTGGCTAAGCGATTATCGTCTTAGCTTATCAATTCAAAAGCTTGAGTTCAATTCCCGGCTAGAGCAATATATTTACACCCTAAAGTAATTAAGACTCCTAAAACGTAGACCTTATTGTCTAAAATGTAAAATGCGTAACAAAATGACTGCATTGTAAAACTTTCTGTACAGTTTTACACAAGTTACTCAGTTTGTTTGCGAAAATTAAAATTAATAGTATTTATTCTTCATACCCTCTAACCCGCTTTACAAATGTATTGTGTATTTATTAATTTAACGATATAGTAAGATGTTTGCTCTAAGGAACTTTACAGTTGTAATTTACATAGATTGTTATGTATGTAGACTATTTAAGTTACATGTAAGATACAACAAAGCTAAAACTTTGATCAATTCTACAAAGTTTCTTTTTAGTTGCAGATATACTATTTGGCAATGGCATGAGATATCGAGTATTGTCTGGATATTGGATCTAAATTATGATAACTTACCACGCTGACATTATTGTAAGACAGGTAACATACCATGCTTGTCTCTATAAATTGTGTATGTGTATGTGTATAGTAACCTGATAACAAACATTATATTCACTGTTAATAGTGTCATGACGTAAACAAGCAAGTGAAAGGAAAAACTATACTAAATAAACCGATTATAAATACAACAGTGGACATATGATATCTTTTAAATATCCATTGAAACATGAAAGAACATGTCTTACCAAGATTTTGATAAATTCCATACTGTTATTTACAAAATTCGTTGAACTCACGCCACGATAGGATACAGAAGCACGACCAGGAAGAAGTGCAATGGCCAAGAGCTTGATAAGGACCAGGACCTCTTTAATTGTTCCGTTTAATGTTCTCAATTTTTTAACGCGCAGGACGTGGAAAAATCTACACCCGGAGTACACTGGCGAAGACCAGGATCGAGACAAGGACTTCGCCAATGTTTTAAGATCCGTTCTCACATATTTTATAAAAAAGTGTAAAGACTACCAAAAGAATTATTTACTTAAATGTGTCTGAGAGAAATCTTTCAGACATTTTATAGTAGTGTAAATATTGAAAATAATTTTATATTAGTAAATGTTAGCTCATTTAGGATTAAAATTCAGAAATTATTGCGTTAATTTGTTTAAACTCAATTATTTATATAAAATGTGTTGTACAAATTTGAGGAGAATTATGGTCTATATATTTTAATTTTTTTAACTTGTTGACTCAGTTTATTTTCTTGTTTTATCTTGATCAAGAATAACATTCCTATTTTTTGTGGACGAACCGAAAGAACTTGTGATTTATGATTTTAAATCCCTTCAGTACTCTAAGTGTACAGAAAGAATCAGTTTTACAACCATCATCTTCGAAATCACTAAAGGTTTTAATATCCATTATCACATGTTGTATAAAAAAGTGTAAAGATTACCAAGAAAATTAAATTAAATGTGTCTGAGAGACATCTTTCAGGCATTTAATAGTTGTTTAAATATTGAATATAATTTGAAATTAGTAAATGTTAGCTCATTTAGGATTAAAAATTCATAACTTATTGCGTTAATTTGTTTAAAGTCATTGATTTCTAAAAACGGTGTTGTACATATTTGAGGAGAATTATAGTCTATATCTTTTAATTTATTTAACTAGTTGATGAGATTACCACCAGACCTCTCTTCCACTTTACAAGAGACTAGAAATTGCCGATTGAAATTATAATTATTATATATAGGTTATAGAAATAACTTCTTAGGTTGCATTTTCACCTTTAAATGTTTAAAATTACACTATTATTAATAATTTTACTCCGAAGAAAATAAAAAATACTATATTTAAAAATAATGCCAGCTTCTAGTTGGTATAAAACACTACTAAAATAGTTTATCGGGATATAATTTTTATTTCACACTGACAGGAAAGCCAATCTACTGCAAAATCAGATGGGAACAATCAAAATATTTGTTAGGAAGTGACGAGCTATCTAGCCTTAGAGGTGTTTACGGTTTATATTCAGTTACCGGGGTAACTAATGCTCTGGTTGTTAGATGCTCATTTTACTTTAAACATAACAAATTTTACGATAAATTGCTATTCAATATTTTCTCGTGTTAATGAATGAGTGTCATAACTTTTTACACTATAATCTTTAATTTATACATAGAACTGTAAAACTCAATTAGCTTTGAATAAAATATTGTAAATTGCAAACTCGATTTTTAAAGAGCCTCGAATATTTCGTATTGGGACCCGAGGATATAGATGCATTCTTTTGAATTCGTAGAAAAAAAACACAGTATAATTAATAAATAGTATTGTCTTCACTCGACCTTAAGGTCATATCATATTTGATTTCTATTTATTGAGAACATTGTATTCGTCAATGATATTGAGGAACATCTATATCTATAACCATGCAGATAACGTAACACGCATAAGGACCTTAAATTTATATTATCTCTAAGATTATTTTCAGTTTTGTATTGTTTTAAAAGGTTTATTAGAAGAATTAATAGTCTGTGTTGTTAAATTAATATAATTCTTACAGAAAATATTTTTGACATTTGATTCTTTAAATTAATTTCAGTCCTTAACTTGTAATTATCGGTGATGCATGTGTTAATTCTGTTTGATTGTCTGCAAGATATCCCGAAAACGAAGCCACCTATAGTATTTAAATATTATATGATGCCTTATGTATATTTGAGGAAGACTGTGTTTGCTATTAGTGCATTATAATGCACTATTATAATCGGTTATATCCTATGGCATTAGGATGAGCGTCAGCTAATATTTTTGAAAGTTCCTATAGTTGGAATAAATGTCATGAACAGTCATCTGCCTCAATAGACTAGAACTGTCGTAATTCCCTCAAGAATCTTGACATTTGCGGCTAGTGATGTGCCGCTTCTGGACATCCATAAGGTTGGTGAGATTTAAGTGACACATCCGTTTTTGTTGTGCCTAGTGGTAAGTTCAACTGAAAGGTATAAAACAGCCAGAATTAATCCGTGCTGGGTTGTAGATATAGTTATACAAAGAGATATCACAACCGTGTTGGAATAAATAATATAATAGTTTTTTATACAAAAATGTTAAAAGTCTCTACCATGATACGTATATAATGTAAAATGTTAATTTGTTAAAGTACAGGAGAGTAATCAACGTCAACTATGCAATGAGTATAGACAGTTAATTAAACCAGTACGATAACCTGACAGAAGTTTGAACATTGCAGACTGGTTATGAAAATATTTATAGCCTAAGTTTTTTCCGCGACATACAGGTGTTGATTAGTACAAGCAGATCAGCGTAAACTGTTTCAAAATTAAAATAAAAGTAGTAGTACAATAGTATTTAATCCTCATCCTCTCCAAATGTTTACACGTCTGCATAGAGTGTTATGTAGACCATTTAAGTTATATACAAAAAGAGAAAACACAAATCTACACAGGTTCTTTTTGTTGCAGATATACTAATTAGCAGGATATAAATTATGACAAATTATCACGTTGACATTAATGTAAGACGGCAAATAAAATATGTTTATTTCTATAGTATGTATCTGTTCGGGTAATCTAATAACAAAAATCAATTTAATATTAATAGTAGTCATGACGTAAACAAGCATGTGAAGATGACTAGCATTAAAATGAAACATATAACAGTGTACATATTAATATAATTTCAATATCCATAGAAAAAACAAAGAACAGATACTACAAAGTTTTTGATAAATTTATTAGTGTTATTTACAAAATTTGTTGAACACACGATTATAGAAGCACGACCAAAAGCTTGATAACGACCAGGACCTTTTTCACTATTCGTTTTATGTTAAATTCGGTTAACACGCAGTACGAGGAAAATCTACACCCGGAGTACGCTGATGAAGGCCAGGATCGAGGCAAGGAATTATAGATAAGTTACTTTAATGATTTACATTTCAAACTTTTTTCTTTGATTATTCTTCGTAATCAAAGCAATTTATATCTTAGATTTAGCAATAGTTAACCACAGCAAAAAAAAGGAACACTTCCATTTTCAGTTAAAAGGATTATAATTTTTTATTAATTTTACATTGAGTTAATTTTCTTGCTTTATCTTGACCAAGAAATACCTTTCGTATGTTTTGTGGACGAACCGAAAAAAACTTGTGATTTATGGTATTAATGATTTACATTTCAAACTTTTTTCTTTGATTATTCTTCGTAATCAAAGCAATTTATATCTTAGATTTAGCAATAGTTAACCACAGCAAAAAAATGGAACACTTCCATTTTCAGTTAAAAGGATTATCATTTTTTATTGATTTTACATTGAGTTTATTTTCTTGCTTTATCTTGACCAAGAAATAACTTTCGTATGTTTTGTGGACGAACCGAAAAAAACTTGTGATTTATGGTATTAAATCCCTTTCAGTACTCTAAGTTTACAGCAAGAATTAGTTTACAACTATCTTCTTCAAAATCACCAAAGGTTGTAATATCCATTGTCAAATATTTTATAAATGGTTGTAAAGATTACCAAGAGAATTAAATTAAATGTGTCTGAGAGACATCTTTCAGGCATTTAATAGTTGTTTAAATATTGAATATAATTTGAAATTAGTAAATGTTAGCTCATTTAGGATTAAAAATTCATAACTTATTGCGTTAATTTGTTTAAAGTCATTGATTTCTAAAAACGGTGTTGTACATATTTGAGGAGAATTATAGTCTATATCTTTTAATTTATTTAACTAGTTGATGAGATTACCACCAGACCTCTCTTCCACTTTACAAGAGACTAGAAATTGCCGATTGAAATTATAATTATTATATATAGGTTATAGAAATAACTTCTTAGGTTGCATTTTCACCTTTAAATGTTTAAAATTACACTATTATTAATAATTTTACTCCGAAGAAAATAAAAAATACTATATTTAAAAATAATGCCAGCTTCTAGTTGGTATAAAACACTACTAAAATAGTTTATCGGGATATAATTTTTATTTCACACTGACAGGAAAGCCAATCTACTGCAAAATCAGATGGGAACAATCAAAATATTTGTTAGGAAGTGACGAGCTATCTAGCCTTAGAGGTGTTACGGTTTATATTCAGTTACCGGGGTAACTAATGCTCTGGTTGTTAGATGCTCATTTTACTTTAAACATAACAAATTTTACGATAAATTGCTATTCAATATTTTCTCGTGTTAATGAATGAGTGTCATAACTTTTTACACTATAATCTTTAATTTATACATAGAACTGTAAAACTCAATTAGCTTTGAATAAAATATTGTAAATTGCAAACTCGATTTTTAAAGAGCCTCGAATATTTCGTATTGGGACCCGAGGATATAGATGCATTCTTTTGAATTCGTAGAAAAAAAACACAGTATAATTAATAAATAGTATTGTCTTCACTCGACCTTAAGGTCATATCATATTTGATTTCTATTTATTGAGAACATTGTATTCGTCAATGATATTGAGGAACATCTATATCTATAACCATGCAGATAACGTAACACGCATAAGGACCTTAAATTTATATTATCTCTAAGATTATTTTCAGTTTTTGTATTGTTTTAAAAGGGTTTATTAGAAGAATTAATAGTCTGTGTTGTTAAATTAATATAATTCTTACAGAAAATATTTTTGACATTTGATTCTTTAAATTAATTTCAGTCCTTAACTTGTAATTATCGGTGATGCATGTGTTAATTCTGTTTGATTGTCTGCAAGATATCCCGAAAACGAAGCCACCTATAGTATTTAAATATTATATGATGCCTTATGTATATTTGAGGAAGACTGTGTTTGCTATTAGTGCATTATAATGCACTATTATAATCGGTTATATCCTATGGCATTAGGATGAGCGTCAGCTAATATTTTTGAAAGTTCCTATAGTTGGAATAAATGTCATGAACAGTCATCTGCCTCAATAGACTAGAACTGTCGTAATTCCCTCAAGAATCTTGACATTTGCGGCTAGTGATGTGCCGCTTCTGGACATCCATAAGGTTGGTGAGATTTAAGTGACACATCCGTTTTTGTTGTGCCTAGTGGTAAGTTCAACTGAAAGGTATAAAACAGCCAGAATTAATCCGTGCTGGGTTGTAGATATAGTTATACAAAGAGATATCACAACCGTGTTGGAATAAATAATATAATAGTTTTTTATACAAAAATGTTTAAAAGTCTCTACCATGATACGTATATAAATGTAAAATGTTAATTTGTTAAAGTACAGGAGAGTAATCAACGTCAACTATGCAATGAGTATAGACAGTTAATTAAACCAGTACGATAACCTGACAGAAGTTTGAAACATTGCAGACTGGTTATGAAAATATTTATAGCCTAAGTTTTTTCCGCGACATACAGGTGTTGATTAGTACAAGCAGATCAGCGTAAACTGTTTCAAAATTAAAAGTAGTAGTACAATAGTATTTAATCCTCATCCTCTCCAAATGTTACACGTCTGCATAGAGTGTTATGTAGACCATTTAAGTTATATACAAAAAGAGAAAACACAAATCTACACAGGTTCTTTTTGTTGCAGATATACTAATTAGCAGGATATAAATTATGACAAATTATCACGTTGACATTAATGTAAGACGGCAAATAAAATATGTTTATTTCTATAGTATGTATCTGTTCGGGTAATCTAATAACAAAAATCAATTTAATATTAATAGTAGTCATGACGTAAACAAGCATGTGAAGATGACTAGCATTAAAATGAAACATATAACAGTGTACATATTAATATAATTTCAATATCCATAGAAAAAACAAAGAACAGATACTACAAAGTTTTTGATAAATTTATTAGTGTTATTTACAAAATTTGTTGAACACACGATTATAGAAGCACGACCAAAAGCTTGATAAACGACCAGGACCTTTTTCACTATTCGTTTTATGTTAAATTCGGTTAACACGCAGTACGAGGAAAATCTACACCCGGAGTACGCTGATGAAGGCCAGGATCGAGGCAAGGAATTATAGATAAGTTACTTTAATGATTTACATTTCAAACTTTTTTCTTTGATTATTCTTCGTAATCAAAGCAATTTTATATATCTTAGATTTAGCAATAGTTAACCACAGCAAAAAAAAGGAACACTTCCATTTTCAGTTAAAAGGATTATAATTTTTTATTAATTTTACATTGAGTTAATTTTCTTGCTTTATCTTGACCAAGAAATACCTTTCGTATGTTTTGTGGACGAACCGAAAAAACTTGTGATTTATGGTATTAATGATTTACATTTCAAACTTTTTTCTTTGATTATTCTTCGTAATCAAAGCAATTTATATCTTAGATTTAGCAATAGTTAACCACAGCAAAAAAATGGAACACTTCCATTTTCAGTTAAAAGGATTATCATTTTTTATTGATTTTACATTGAGTTTATTTTCTTGCTTTATCTTGACCAAGAAATAACTTTCGTATGTTTTGTGGACGAACCGAAAAAAACTTGTGATTTATGGTATTAAATCCCTTCAGTACTCTAAGTTTACAGCAAGAATTAGTTTACAACTATCTTCTTCAAAATCACCAAAGGTTGTAATATCCATTGTCAAATATTTTATAAATGGTGTAAAGATTACCAAGAGAATTAAATTAAATGTGTCTGAGAGACATCTTTCAGGCATTTAATAGTTGTTTAAATATTGAATATAATTTGAAATTAGTAAATGTTAGCTCATTTAGGATTAAAAATTCATAACTTATTGCGTTAATTTGTTTAAAGTCATTGATTTCTAAAAACGGTGTTGTACATATTTGAGGAGAATTATAGTCTATATCTTTTAATTTATTTAACTAGTTGATGAGATTACCACCAGACCTCTCTTCCACTTTACAAGAGACTAGAAATTGCCGATTGAAATTATAATTATTATATATAGGTTATAGAAATAACTTCTTAGGTTGCATTTTCACCTTTAAATGTTTAAAATTACACTATTATTAATAATTTTACTCCGAAGAAAATAAAAAATACTATATTTAAAAATAATGCCAGCTTCTAGTTGGTATAAAACACTACTAAAATAGTTTATCGGGATATAATTTTTATTTCACACTGACAGGAAAGCCAATCTACTGCAAAATCAGATGGGAACAATCAAAATATTTGTTAGGAAGTGACGAGCTATCTAGCCTTAGAGGTGTTACGGTTTATATTCAGTTACCGGGGTAACTAATGCTCTGGTTGTTAGATGCTCATTTTACTTTAAACATAACAAATTTTACGATAAATTGCTATTCAATATTTTCTCGTGTTAATGAATGAGTGTCATAACTTTTTACACTATAATCTTTAATTTATACATAGAACTGTAAAACTCAATTAGCTTTGAATAAAATATTGTAAATTGCAAACTCGATTTTTAAAGAGCCTCGAATATTTCGTATTGGGACCCGAGGATATAGATGCATTCTTTTGAATTCGTAGAAAAAAAACACAGTATAATTAATAAATAGTATTGTCTTCACTCGACCTTAAGGTCATATCATATTTGATTTCTATTTATTGAGAACATTGTATTCGTCAATGATATTGAGGAACATCTATATCTATAACCATGCAGATAACGTAACACGCATAAGGACCTTAAATTTATATTATCTCTAAGATTATTTTCAGTTTTGTATTGTTTTAAAAGGTTTATTAGAAGAATTAATAGTCTGTGTTGTTAAATTAATAATATAATTCTTACAGAAAATATTTTTGACATTTGATTCTTTAAATTAATTTCAGTCCTTAACTTGTAATTATCGGTGATGCATGTGTTAATTCTGTTTTTTGATTGTCTGCAAGATATCCCGAAAACGAAGCCACCTATAGTATTTAAATATTATATGATGCCTTATGTATATTTGAGGAAGACTGTGTTTGCTATTAGTGCATTATAATGCACTATTATAATCGGTTATATCCTATGGCATTAGGATGAGCGTCCAGCTAATATTTTTGAAAGTTCCTATAGTTGGAATAAATGTCATGAACAGTCATCTGCCTCAATAGACTAGAACTGTCGTAATTCCCTCAAGAATCTTGACATTTGCGGCTAGTGATGTGCCGCTTCTGGACATCCATAAGGTTGGTGAGATTTAAGTGACACATCCGTTTTTTGTTGTGCCTAGTGGTAAGTTCAACTGAAAGGTATAAAACAGCCAGAAATTAATCCGTGCTGGGTTGTAGATATAGTTATACAAAGAGATATCACAACCGTGTTGGAATAAATATAATAGTTTTTTATACAAAAATGTTAAAAGTCTCTACCATGATACGTATATAATGTAAAATGTTAATTTGTTAAAGTACAGGAGAGTAATCAACGTCAACTATGCAATGAGTATAGACAGTTAATTAAACCAGTACGATAACCTGACAGAAGTTTGAACATTGCAGACTGGTTATGAAAATATTTATAGCCTAAGTTTTTTTCCGCGACATACAGGTGTTGATTAGTACAAGCAGATCAGCGTAAACTGTTTCAAAATTAAAAGTAGTAGTACAATAGTATTTAATCCTCATCCTCTCCAAATGTTACACGTCTGCATAGAGTGTTATGTAGACCATTTAAGTTATATACAAAAAGAGAAAACACAAATCTACACAGGTTCTTTTTTGTTGCAGATATACTAATTAGCAGGATATAAATTATGACAAATTATCACGTTGACATTAATGTAAGACGGCAAATAAAATATGTTTATTTCTATAGTATGTATCTGTTCGGGTAATCTAATAACAAAAATCAATTTAATATTAATAGTAGTCATGACGTAAACAAGCATGTGAAGATGACTAGCATTAAAATGAAAACATATAACAGTGTACATATTAATATAATTTTCAATATCCATAGAAAAACAAAGAACAGATACTACAAAGTTTTTGATAAATTTATTAGTGTTATTTACAAAATTTGTTGAACACACGATTATAGAAGCACGACCAAAAGCTTGATAACGACCAGGACCTTTTTCACTATTCGTTTTATGTTAAATTCGGTTAACACGCAGTACGAGGAAAATCTACACCCGGAGTACGCTGATGAAGGCCAGGATCGAGGCAAGGAATTATAGATAAGTTACTTTAATGATTTACATTTCAAACTTTTTTCTTTGATTATTCTTCGTAATCAAAGCAATTTATATCTTAGATTTAGCAATAGTTAACCACAGCAAAAAAAAGGAACACTTCCATTTTCAGTTAAAAGGATTATAATTTTTTATTAATTTTACATTGAGTTAATTTTCTTGCTTTATCTTGACCAAGAAATACCTTTCGTATGTTTTGTGGACGAACCGAAAAAACTTGTGATTTATGGTATTAATGATTTACATTTCAAACTTTTTTCTTTGATTATTCTTCGTAATCAAAGCAATTTATATCTTAGATTTAGCAATAGTTAACCACAGCAAAAAAATGGAACACTTCCATTTTCAGTTAAAAGGATTATCATTTTTTATTGATTTTACATTGAGTTTATTTTCTTGCTTTATCTTGACCAAGAAATAACTTTCGTATGTTTTGTGGACGAACCGAAAAAAACTTGTGATTTATGGTATTAAAATCCCTTCAGTACTCTAAGTTTACAGCAAGAATTAGTTTACAACTATCTTCTTCAAAATCACCAAAGGTTGTAATATCCATTGTCAAATATTTTATAAATGGTTGTAAAGATTACCAAGAGAATTAAATTAAATGTGTCTGAGAGACATCTTTCAGGCATTTAATAGTTGTTTAAATATTGAATATAATTTGAAATTAGTAAATGTTAGCTCATTTAGGATTAAAAATTCATAACTTATTGCGTTAATTTGTTTAAAGTCATTGATTTCTAAAAACGGTGTTGTACATATTTGAGGAGAATTATAGTCTATATCTTTTAATTTATTTAACTAGTTGATGAGATTACCACCAGACCTCTCTTCCACTTTACAAGAGACTAGAAATTGCCGATTGAAATTATAATTATTATATATAGGTTATAGAAATAACTTCTTAGGTTGCATTTTCACCTTTAAATGTTTAAAATTACACTATTATTAATAATTTTACTCCGAAGAAAATAAAAAATACTATATTTAAAAATAATGCCAGCTTCTAGTTGGTATATAAAACACTACTAAAATAGTTTAATCGGGATATAATTTTTATTTCACACTGACAGGAAAGCCAATCTACTGCAAAATCAGATGGGAACAATCAAAATATTTGTTAGGAAGTGACGAGCTATCTAGCCTTAGAGGTGTTACGGTTTATATTCAGTTACCGGGGTAACTAATGCTCTGGTTGTTAGATGCTCATTTTACTTTAAACATAACAAATTTTACGATAAATTGCTATTCAATATTTTCTCGTGTTAATGAATGAGTGTCATAACTTTTTACACTATAATCTTTAATTTATACATAGAAACTGTAAAACTCAATTAGCTTTGAATAAAATATTGTAAATTGCAAACTCGATTTTTAAAGAGCCTCGAATATTTCGTATTGGGACCCGAGGATATAGATGCATTCTTTTGAATTCGTAGAAAAAAAACACAGTATAATTAATAAATAGTATTGTCTTCACTCGACCTTAAGGTCATATCATATTTGATTTCTATTTATTGAGAACATTGTATTCGTCAATGATATTGAGGAACATCTATATCTATAACCATGCAGATAACGTAACACGCATAAGGACCTTAAATTTATATTATCTCTAAGATTATTTTCAGTTTTGTATTGTTTTAAAAGGTTTATTAGAAGAATTAATAGTCTGTGTTGTTAAATTAATATAATTCTTACAGAAAATATTTTTGACATTTGATTCTTTAAATTAATTTCAGTCCTTAACTTGTAATTATCGGTGATGCATGTGTTAATTCTGTTTGATTGTCTGCAAGATATCCCGAAAACGAAGCCACCTATAGTATTTAAATATTATATGATGCCTTATGTATATTTGAGGAAGACTGTGTTTGCTATTAGTGCATTATAATGCACTATTATAATCGGTTATATCCTATGGCATTAGGATGAGCGTCAGCTAATATTTTTGAAAGTTCCTATAGTTGGAATAAATGTCATGAACAGTCATCTGCCTCAATAGACTAGAACTGTCGTAATTCCCTCAAGAATCTTGACATTTGCGGCTAGTGATGTGCCGCTTCTGGACATCCATAAGGTTGGTGAGATTTAAGTGACACATCCGTTTTTGTTGTGCCTAGTGGTAAGTTCAACTGAAAGGTATAAAACAGCCAGAATTAATCCGTGCTGGGTTGTAGATATAGTTATACAAAGAGATATCACAACCGTGTTGGAATAAATATAATAGTTTTTTATACAAAAATGTTAAAAAGTCTCTACCATGATACGTATATAATGTAAAATGTTAATTTGTTAAAGTACAGGAGAGTAATCAACGTCAACTATGCAATGAGTATAGACAGTTAATTAAACCAGTACGATAACCTGACAGAAGTTTGAACATTGCAGACTGGTTATGAAAATATTTATAGCCTAAGTTTTTTCCGCGACATACAGGTGTTGATTAGTACAAGCAGATCAGCGTAAACTGTTTCAAAATTAAAAGTAGTAGTACAATAGTATTTAATCCTCATCCTCTCCAAATGTTACACGTCTGCATAGAGTGTTATGTAGACCATTTAAGTTATATACAAAAAGAGAAAACACAAATCTACACAGGTTCTTTTTGTTGCAGATATACTAATTAGCAGGATATAAATTATGACAAATTATCACGTTGACATTAATGTAAGACGGCAAATAAAATATGTTTATTTCTATAGTATGTATCTGTTCGGGTAATCTAATAACAAAAATCAATTTAATATTAATAGTAGTCATGACGTAAACAAGCATGTGAAGATGACTAGCATTAAAATGAAACATATAACAGTGTACATATTAATATAATTTCAATATCCATAGAAAAACAAAGAACAGATACTACAAAGTTTTTGATAAATTTATTAGTGTTATTTACAAAATTTGTTGAACACACGATTATAGAAGCACGACCAAAAGCTTGATAACGACCAGGACCTTTTTCACTATTCGTTTTATGTTAAATTCGGTTAACACGCAGTACGAGGAAAATCTACACCCGGAGTACGCTGATGAAGGCCAGGATCGAGGCAAGGAATTATAGATAAGTTACTTTAATGATTTACATTTCAAACTTTTTTCTTTGATTATTCTTCGTAATCAAAGCAATTTATATCTTAGATTTAGCAATAGTTAACCACAGCAAAAAAAAGGAACACTTCCATTTTCAGTTAAAAGGATTATAATTTTTTATTAATTTTACATTGAGTTAATTTTCTTGCTTTATCTTGACCAAGAAATACCTTTCGTATGTTTTGTGGACGAACCGAAAAAACTTGTGATTTATGGTATTAATGATTTACATTTCAAACTTTTTTCTTTGATTATTCTTCGTAATCAAAGCAATTTATATCTTAGATTTAGCAATAGTTAACGACAGCAAAAAAATGGAACACTTCCATTTTCAGTTAAAAGGATTATCATTTTTTATTGATTTTACATTGAGTTTATTTTCTTGCTTTATCTTGACCAAGAAATAACTTTCGTATGTTTTGTGGACGAACCGAAAAAACTTGTGATTTATGGTATTAAATCCCTTCAGTACTCTAAGTTTACAGCAAGAATTAGTTTACAACTATCTTCTTCAAAATCACCAAAGGTTGTAATATCCATTGTCAAATATTTTATAAATGGTGTAAAGATTACCAAGAGAATTAAATTAAATGTGTCTGAGAGACATCTTTCAGGCATTTAATAGTTGTTTAAATATTGAATATAATTTGAAATTAGTAAATGTTAGCTCATTTAGGATTAAAAATTCATAACTTATTGCGTTAATTTGTTTAAAGTCATTGATTTCTAAAAACGGTGTTGTACATATTTGAGGAGAATTATAGTCTATATCTTTTAATTTATTTAACTAGTTGATGAGATTACCACCAGACCTCTCTTCCACTTTACAAGAGACTAGAAATTGCCGATTGAAATTATAATTATTATATATAGGTTATAGAAATAACTTCTTAGGTTGCATTTTCACCTTTAAATGTTTAAAATTACACTATTATTAATAATTTTACTCCGAAGAAAATAAAAAAATACTATATTTAAAAATAATGCCAGCTTCTAGTTGGTATAAAACACTACTAAAATAGTTTTATCGGGATATAATTTTTATTTCACACTGACAGGAAAGCCAATCTACTGCAAAATCAGATGGGAACAATCAAAATATTTGTTAGGAAGTGACGAGCTATCTAGCCTTAGAGGTGTTACGGTTTATATTCAGTTACCGGGGTAACTAATGCTCTGGTTGTTAGATGCTCATTTTACTTTAAACATAACAAATTTTACGATAAATTGCTATTCAATATTTTCTCGTGTTAATGAATGAGTGTCATAACTTTTTACACTATAATCTTTAATTTATACATAGAACTGTAAAACTCAATTAGCTTTGAATAAAATATTGTAAATTGCAAACTCGATTTTTAAAGAGCCTCGAATATTTCGTATTGGGACCCGAGGATATAGATGCATTCTTTTGAATTCGTAGAAAAAAAAACACAGTATAATTAATAAATAGTATTGTCTTCACTCGACCTTAAGGTCATATCATATTTGATTTCTATTTATTGAGAACATTGTATTCGTCAATGATATTGAGGAACATCTATATCTATAACCATGCAGATAACGTAACACGCATAAGGACCTTAAATTTATATTATCTCTAAGATTATTTTCAGTTTTGTATTGTTTTTAAAAGGTTTATTAGAAGAATTAATAGTCTGTGTTGTTAAATTAATATAATTCTTACAGAAAATATTTTTGACATTTGATTCTTTAAATTAATTTCAGTCCTTAACTTGTAATTATCGGTGATGCATGTGTTAATTCTGTTTGATTGTCTGCAAGATATCCCGAAAACGAAGCCACCTATAGTATTTAAATATTATATGATGCCTTATGTATATTTGAGGAAGACTGTGTTTGCTATTAGTGCATTATAATGCACTATTATAATCGGTTATATCCTATGGCATTAGGATGAGCGTCAGCTAATATTTTTGAAAGTTCCTATAGTTGGAATAAATGTCATGAACAGTCATCTGCCTCAATAGACTAGAACTGTCGTAATTCCCTCAAGAATCTTGACATTTGCGGCTAGTGATGTGCCGCTTCTGGACATCCATAAGGTTGGTGAGATTTAAGTGACACATCCGTTTTTGTTGTGCCTAGTGGTAAGTTCAACTGAAAGGTATAAAACAGCCAGAATTAATCCGTGCTGGGTTGTAGATATAGTTATACAAAGAGATATCACAACCGTGTTGGAATAAATATAATAGTTTTTTATACAAAAATGTTAAAAGTCTCTACCATGATACGTATATTAATGTAAAATGTTAATTTGTTAAAGTACAGGAGAGTAATCAACGTCAACTATGCAATGAGTATAGACAGTTAATTAAACCAGTACGATAACCTGACAGAAGTTTGAACATTGCAGACTGGTTATGAAAATATTTATAGCCTAAGTTTTTTCCGCGACATACAGGTGTTGATTAGTACAAGCAGATCAGCGTAAACTGTTTCAAAATTAAAAGTAGTAGTACAATAGTATTTAATCCTCATCCTCTCCAAATGTTACACGTCTGCATAGAGTGTTATGTAGACCATTTAAGTTATATACAAAAAGAGAAAACACAAATCTACACAGGTTCTTTTTGTTGCAGATATACTAATTAGCAGGATATAAATTATGACAAATTATCACGTTGACATTAATGTAAGACGGCAAATAAAATATGTTTATTTCTATAGTATGTATCTGTTCGGGTAATCTAATAACAAAAATCAATTTAATATTAATAGTAGTCATGACGTAAACAAGCATGTGAAGATGACTAGCATTAAAATGAAACATATAACAGTGTACATATTAATATAATTTCAATATCCATAGAAAAACAAAGAACAGATACTACAAAGTTTTTGATAAATTTATTAGTGTTATTTACAAAATTTGTTGAACACACGATTATAGAAGCACGACCAAAAGCTTGATAACGACCAGGACCTTTTTCACTATTCGTTTTATGTTAAATTCGGTTAACACGCAGTACGAGGAAAATCTACACCCGGAGTACGCTGATGAAGGCCAGGATCGAGGCAAGGAATTATAGATAAGTTACTTTAATGATTTACATTTCAAACTTTTTTCTTTGATTATTCTTCGTAATCAAAGCAATTTATATCTTAGATTTAGCAATAGTTAACCACAGCAAAAAAAAGGAACACTTCCATTTTCAGTTAAAAGGATTATAATTTTTTATTAATTTTACATTGAGTTAATTTTCTTGCTTTATCTTGACCAAGAAATACCTTTCGTATGTTTTGTGGACGAACCGAAAAAACTTGTGATTTATGGTATTAATGATTTACATTTCAAACTTTTTTCTTTGATTATTCTTCGTAATCAAAGCAATTTATATCTTAGATTTAGCAATAGTTAACCACAGCAAAAAAATGGAACACTTCCATTTTCAGTTAAAAGGATTATCATTTTTTATTGATTTTACATTGAGTTTATTTTCTTGCTTTATCTTGACCAAGAAATAACTTTCGTATGTTTTGTGGACGAACCGAAAAAACTTGTGATTTATGGTATTAAATCCCTTCAGTACTCTAAGTTTACAGCAAGAATTAGTTTACAACTATCTTCTTCAAAATCACCAAAGGTTGTAATATCCATTGTCAAATATTTTATAAATGGTGTGAAGATTACCAAGAGAATTACTTACTTAAATGTGTCTACAGAACTCTCAGGCATTTTATACTATTTTAAATATTGAAAATAATTTTAAATTATTAAATGTTAGTTCATTTAGGTTTTAAATTCAGAACGTATTGCGTAAATTTCATTAAACTCAATGATTACTAAAAACGGTTTCTTACAGATTTGAGGAGAATTATAGTATATATCTTGTAATTTATTCAACTAGTTCATTATCACTAACCTATTATAATCTGCGGTGACCCTGCTTATTTACCATTGTTGCTAATATGTATATGTTTTAAAATTAATAATATTCAATGCTTTAAAACATGTACAAGTCAAAATTAAGCGGTTTTTTTCCTTTTAATGTATTCATTCCATATTCACGTATGTATGTGCATGCATGTATATGTATATACTCGCCTTCGGCTCGCTGGGGGCTACGCCCCCAGGCCCCTTTTTGGGTGTTGGCCAAATTCGGGGATAAGCTGAATTCTGTGATACGTTAAATTCGGACATGAGGTTTCCAAATGTAACGTTTCCTGCTGCATCCGATCTCAAGAATCTGATTGGTAATAATGCTTCGCTAACGCTTAGCCATATTATATGTGATATATAAGAATGATCCACGGATTTCGTATAAAAATTAAATAAAGTGTTAGCAAAATTAGGAGACCAGAAGAATTTGGTGATATTCATAGTCCGAGATTGGGTTTTCCATGAAGTGGAAAGTAGAGTGTTTAATTTTAACCAAACTTTTTGAGTTCGAGGGCGTTTTGTGGCTTAACCGTTAGAGATACGATTCTAGCCTCAGATTTGAGCTACGACCTCTGGTTTAGCCGGTACACTCCATGGAAAGAGAGTCTGCACTGGTCAGCTATCGTGATTTTTGTAGTATAAATATAATGAACACCGATTTTAAGTCAGTATTTTTAAAATGTTCAGGCGGTTTAATTTGCTCAGGAGTTTATCTAGTCATGCCAGGAAATTCCCAGGGGGGTTAATGTTACTGAAGGTTAAGACATCAGGGGGTTTAATTTACTCAGGAGCTTATCTGGTCATATCAGGAAAGTCCCGGCGGGGTTAATGTTACCGGGGGTTAATGATACAGGTGGGCCTATTTTAGGGGGTGTTTTGTCTGTGAACACAATAAAAAATTCACTCAGTTCCTATCTACTATTGACGCTTAGCTAACGCTCAGCCAATTCGTGATGTGGGGTAGTAAACGTATACTAGTCATTTGTTTACATAGTAATAAAAACGGGATGAATAGCACACATTTTTTGTCTTTATCAGATTATTAAGTTGATCAGGGGCTTTCATTTACTCATGAGTAATTCTCGGGAGGGGGGTTAGTGTTATCGGGGGTTATCAGAATACGTTTTTTTTTTTTTTTTTTTGAGGTAAATTTATCGACCACATAATCCTAAACTGGAGCAATTTCTACAAATTGTGGTCGCATAGATCTTAAAACCACCTAAAATAGCCAATTCACGACAAAGATTTTAACATTGAGAGCGTTTATCGGGCTTATGCAAGTACGAAAAAAAGTGCTTGACCTATTTTGTAGGTCTAATCATTGTCTAGTCCAGAAACAGAAATCTCATGTAAAAATTACTAAATATTTGAATATAAACGAGTTTTGCAGCCAAACCATTGACGATAGGGCAAAAAGTAACTGAAGTCTTTTTGTAGATCACGTGATTTGCTAATTACATTACTACATCGATTTTTGGCTACGATCAACGGTTTGGCCGCTATGGAGCCCAGAGTCTAAAATTTCACGTGAAAATTACGCCCCCAGGCCCCCAAAGTGAATGCTTAAATATTCGGGGATTAGACAGATTTGGTGATTGGTTAAATTCGCATATGAGGTTTCATGTTCCCTGCTGCATCCGATTCGGAGAATCGTACGGGTGATAATGCTTCGCTAACGCTGAGCCAAATTGCGTCTGGTATATAAAAATAAACAATGGATTTTGGCGAAAAATTAAGTGACTTGTTAGCAAATTTAGGAGAGAAGAGAATTGGGGAGATAAAAAAAGTCCGAGATTAGGTTCGTCAGAAAGTGGTAAATTGAGTGTTTAATTTTAACCAGAGTTTTGAGTTTGAGGGCGTTTTGTGGCTTAACCGTAGGAGTTACGACAAAAATTTACTGGGCCTTTCATTGACTGGAAACAATTTAATTTTGTGTTTCCATTCTGCCGTTAAATTTGATGTAGAACCTTTGGTTTAGCCAGCACAGAGCTTGCAAGAAAAGTCTGCACTGGTCAGCTTTCGTGAGTTATTTAATGTAAATATTGAAAAAACCAACCCTACGTCAGTATTTTCAAGTTGTTTAGGGGTTTAATCTGCTCAGGGGTTTATTTAGTCATGCAAGGAAATTACGGGGGGGTGGGTGTTTAATGTTACCGGGGCTTAAGACATCAGGGGGTTAAATTTACTCAGGATATTATCTGGTCATACCAGGAAATTCCAAGGGGGTAATGTTACCGTGGGGTAAGACACACGTGGGCCTCTTTTGGAGGGTGTTGTGTTGGTGAGCATAAATAAAATTCACTTTGTCCCTAATTACTATTGACCTTAGCTAACGCTCAGTCAATTCGAAATGTGCTCTAATATACGTTATACTAGTCAGTCGTTTACTTGGTAATACAAACTAAATCTGGAACTGTTGTGAATTGCACAATTTTGAGTCTGAAATAATCAAAAATCCCTAAAATTTTCCAATTCACAAAAAAGATTTTGCCATTAGAGCGTATAACAAGATTACTTAAAAGATATACACCAAAAAGCTACTGAAACTTTTTTGTAGATCCTATCAATTTATAAATGTTTTGAGATTTAAGCTAGCACAATCGGGTCAACCGCTATCGACTCCACTAAATAAATTAATTCATACAAAATATTAAAATTTATTAGCCAAACCGCTGGAGATAAGGCAAAAAGTCACTTGACCTTTTTTGTAGATCGCATTACTTTGTATTAATAGATTATTAAGTTGATCAGAGGGTTTAACTTAATCAGGAGTTCATCTACCAGGATATTCCCGAGAGGGGGTTTATGTTATGAGGGGGGGGGGTTTTAAGTACGCGAAGTACTTATCTGGGAAATATGTGTCTGTGCTACGAGAATATGTGTACAGTAATTTTTATCAAAATAAAACGTTGATCTGGGGGTTTATATTACTTAGGAAATTATCATTCAATATCAGAGTGTTGACAATGAATCACTATTTCATTAAATTAATGAAACAGAGTACTTTTTAATTTACTCTGTCCCCATCTGTTATTGACGCTTCGCTAACGCTCAGCCAATTAACGATGTGGGGTTGTAGTCACTCATTAACGTAGTGACACAGGTTAAATCCGGAACTAGAACGGATTGCTCAAATTATAGTCGAATCATATTTACAACTGATATTGCTAATTGCCACCAAGATTTTCCATTAAGAGAGATTTTAGGGCTCACGTAAGGATATACGAGAAAAAGTTACCTAACCTTTGTATTAGATCTCTAGATTTTCTAGTTATTAAAAATTTAGGATTTAAGTTATGACCAATGGTTCGGCTGCTACCGCCTCTAGAAACAAAATTCTCACGTAAAAATTATGAACTATTTCCATTTAAACAGGTTTTTCGGCCAGACCATTTTAAGATAGGGCAAAAAGTTACTGAACTTTTTTGTAGAACACGTCATTTAATAAAACTTATTAGAATACGTGTTTTGGGCTACGACCAACCGTTTAGCCGCTATCAAGCATGGAATGTAAAGTTTTAGGCTAAAACTTTCAAATATTTTCACTTAATCGCGTTTTTCGGCCAAACCAATGTAGATAGAGTAAAAACGTCACTAGACCTTTTATATAGATCACTTCATTTCCTAAATCCAAACTCTGTTTTATGTTGACTTCCGACCAATGGTTTTCCCCGCTATTAAACCCAAAAATCTAAATTTCCAGGTAAAAATTCCAAAAAAATTGCACATAATCACGTTTTTCGGCCAAACCACTGGAGGTAGAGCAAAAAGTCACTTGACCTTTTCTGTAGATCGTGCAATTTGCTAATTTGATGCGTCAATCAGATTTGAGCTACGACCTACCGTTCGGCCACTATCAGGCTCGAAACTTTATTTTAAGCAAAAAAAAAAAAATCTCTGGGAATGTCAAATATTCGAGCGTTTTGCCGCTTAACCATGGAAAATAGAGCAAAAGGTCACTTAACCTTTTTTGTAGTTCACTTCATTCCGGACTAACGTTTTTTTCGTCAGATTCGAGCTAGCTCCAACGGTTCGCCCGCTATCGGGCTTACAAAAAAGGCCTGCAAGGGTAAAGGAATGCGCGTTTTTTTTTAAGAATTTTTTGAGGGGTTTAAAATTAAAATTTCCCGGTTTTCAGACTTTTCCTGTTGGTTATACGGCAAAAGGTACCTGAGTGCAAAATTTCAAGTTTCTAGCACTTCTAGAAGTAGGTTAGAATTTGTATACGTGAGTGAGTTACACATGCGGCTGTATAGTATATTAGATGTATGTGTGTGTATGTATGTATGTGGTATATAATAGTGTATTATTTTGTATTATATTTATGTTCATTTTTTTTTAAATTATATCCAGTCCGTTATTTCTTCAGGCGTGAGCAACTCGAGTCTGCGCACAGGCATCATAGCCCATGCAGGCTCATTTCCCTTCATTATACATGACGTTATTTTTATGATGTTTATTTTATGATGATTATTTGTTATTCTTTGTTCACCTTTCAAAATTTGTTCGGTATTGTAAAAATTTAGAAGTTAATTGTACAGATTATATTGTAATATTGTACATATATTTGGGAAATAAAAAAAATCAATCAATCAATCAGTTGATGCGATTACCACCTGACTCTCTTCAACTTTACAAGAGACTAGAAATTACCGATTTAAGTTATACTTAATATATAGGTTTTTAGAAATAACTTCTTAGGTTACATTGTCACCTTTAAATGTTTAACTTACACGATTAATGATAATTTTACTCTTAAAAAAGTAAATAAAAATTGTATATTTGGAAATTGTGCCGGGTTCTACTTGGAAGAAAACTTTTAACAAAAAATATTTATAGCGATACAATTTTCATCACACCCTGTCAGGAAAGCCAATATACTGCAAAATCGGATGGAAACCACTAATATAATTGTTAAAAAGTGACGAGCTATCTAACGTTATAGGTGTTACAGTTTATATCCAGATACCGGGGTAAGTAAGGCTCTGGTTGTTACATGCTCATTTTACTTTAAACATAACAAATGTTACGATAAATTGCTATTCAATATTTTTTATTGTTAATAAATGAGTGCCATAATGTTTTACACTATAATCTTTAATTTATACATAGAACTTTAAAACTCAATAAGCTTTGAATTAAAATAGTGTACATTGCAAACTAGATTTGTAAAGAGCCTCGAACATTTCGTATTGGAATCTGAAGATGTGGATGCATTGTTTTTAATTTGTAGAAAAAAAAACACACTATATTAAATATATATTATTGTCTTCACTCGACCTTAAGGTCATATCAGATTTGATCCCTAAGTAACGAAAGCATTGCATTCATCAATGTTATTGAGAAACGTTACGACTTCGACAATTATGAAGATAAAGTTACTCGCTTAATGACTTGAAATGCATATTAGCTTAAGTTTATTTTCATTTTTGTATTGCTTTAAAATATTTATTAGAAAACTTAACAATCTTTATTATTTTAAAACATTATAAAGCTTACAACAAATATTTGTGACATTTCATTCTTAAAATTAATTTCAGTGCTTAGGTTGTTATTATAGGTGATGTCCATTGCACTTCAAATCAAATGTTAATCTCCAAATGCTTTTAAAAGTTTACGCCCTTAATTCCACTAAATAAGTGAATTTATAATGATATAATTTATACGACACAATAGAAAATGTAAAGTTTAAACTTTACCTACTTAACTTAACTTGTACTGATAAGTGCGATAATTTTGCTATTTAGGATTTGTTACCCACGGACGCTCTACGTTTTTATATTTCCACACTGTTTTCCGTTTATTTTAAGTTTGTTATATTTAAAAAATGAGTAATTCGCTGAGCATTATCGAAACATATCACTCCTGAAGCTTGAAATATTTTAATTTTGTCTGCCAATCAGTCGGCACAATAGCACGAAAACGAACCTTGCAAGAAATGTCTACATAGACGATAATGAGCTTTTTAACATGATGGTGCATGTCCAACCATGGAAGCGTCACAGAAACCTATCACTTATTAAGCTCACTCGATCTTTCTTTTGTCTTCGTAAGATGTAAAAAAGTTCTGATCTGTATTATTGTTTGTCTGATTATCTCTCCGCATGATATATAGAAAATAAAATAAATAAACTACAGATTAAAATAATGCATGCGAACACAGCAAAGCCTGTTACATGGCATTTGACGTATGCCACTAATATCATAAAATATTTATGGTAATTTCCCATATCTTACATCGTAAGGGTCTGTCTTGACTCTACTATCCTCAAGTTTCAAGCTAATAAAAATTAATCAATGAAGTCTGAAGTGAAGTGTCATTTCAAAATATCCTATTTCGAGAACAGTAACAAATATGTTTAAAGCAAATAAATTTTATTACTACCATCAATAACCCTACACCCTCAGCCAGTGAGATCTAGAGACTGTGCTGACAGACAGAGAGACGGGTGACAAGAGAGAGCTTTCTAAACCCAACTCTTTTTTCGTTCAAATCCTCTTTCACCCAGGTGAATTCCCATCTCGTCTAGAAACAGACTAAAAGTCCAAGTGACCACAGACCAAACCATAGAGTAAAGGATAATAAACACGTGCTCCTAAATCTGTTTTTAATATAGTAAAACGTGAACCTGTTAGACCAAAACATTTTCAAAGTATTTTTAAAGTATAAATTCTCTCCAGGAAATAGATATATCCACCGTTTTTAGCTAATTTTCTCTTGGAAATAGGATAAAAAATACCTTCGTCCATGCGTTTCTTTCAAGTGTTCAATGAAGCATAGGCAATAGGCTATATTTGATTTAAATGTAGGCTGTATTCGTAGCTAAATTATATACTTCTGCAAATATTTTGCGTATATGAGAAAAAAACCTGACTAAAAAATTAAATTCCTGTAAACTACTTTTGTAAACGTTATTTCAGTAACATCAAATCAGCTTCTCAAGTTAGGATACCGTTTACAAATAACAATCCAACCTCAGTTTCTAACTACAAACTGACGGAGCAGTTCTTTATTTCACGTCCGTGTTACACCCTGCATTACTGACTAAGGCGTTTTAAATTCAACAAATAACTCTACATACGTATGTGATGGATTAGGTATAGATGTTTAAACCTATATATGTAATATGTATTCATTTGAATTATAAATGTTTAATAAAATGATAGAACGTGTAGCGGTTTGCCAAATGAACTTTTATATTTACATGTTTTCTTGATAAATAAATTTATTTTTTTGGAGTTATAAATTTTTTTCAAATTTAGTAATAATACATCACTACTAATAAGTTGAACCAAGAACGTGTCCAGCAAAGGTACCCCTAGGGATCCGTATCCCCAAATTTTCAATTGAAACAAAAACTTTTAGTTAATTAGTACTCGATTTTTATTACTTAATAATTCATTATTACTGACATGCACTGCTGAAATTATCGTTTTCAGCAAACAAACGGGTCAATATTATTTTATGAAAACAAAATGAGGCCTTTTACTCCATGTCGACTCCGGCAAAATATCAGTTGTCTGCATCCCCCACCCAAACTTGTGCCAGGCTACGTCCTTGACTTGTTCAAGACAAAATATTCTGTACTAATTGTCATATTTTAAAACCCTTTTTGTATTAAAAAGAGTTGCAACAAAATCCTTCATGTAATAGAAGTACTCAATTAAAAGCTAGTTCACTTTGTAGCTGCCAGGGCTGTGGTAGTAATAAAACACACTAGTAGATGCTCAGCTGTCTGACTGGGACTCTCTGAGAACGTTTTATGATCAGAATGAAGGACGAAATAAGTAAACTAGTGGATTTAAAAAAGAATAATTTACAGATTTTAAGTATCATAGGTCACCCTTCATAAAGAATATATACACTGGAATGTTTGACAATACTTGGCTGAAAGTGGCTAATTTTGTCTTTCTATATCGTTTAGCGGACTGTGATATCACTATGATGTACGTGGCGGAAGGTTGGATCTTAATGTTTTTAACGAAACAAATATCTATCTTTGATAAAAATTTCACTTGATATTTTTTTACATCTTTATAGCTCATTTTATTACCTTAGCTATTTA